>NC_143035.1:34917500-35067500 GCF_057628025.1 Oncorhynchus mykiss | reverse complement strand
TTAGGCAGGTAGAGGTATAGTTAGGCAGGTAGAGGTATAGTTAGGCAGGTGAAGGTATAGTTAGGCAGGTGAAGGTGTAGTTAGGCAGGTAGAGGTATAGTTAGGCAGGTAGATGTATACTTACGCAGGTGAAGGTGTAGTTAGGTAGGTGAAAGTATAACATTAGTTAGGCAGGTACTGATACTTTTAGGCAGGTGAAGGTATAGTTAGGCAGGTGAAAGTATACTTAGGCTGGTGAAGGTTTAGTTAGGCAGGTAGAGGTATAGTTAGGCAGGTGAATGTATAGTTAGGTAGGTGAAGGTATAGTTAGGTGGTTGAAGGTATAGTTAGGCAGGTGAAGGTATAGTTAGGCAGGTGAAGGTATAGTTAGGCAGGTGAGGGTATAGTTAGGCAGGTGAAGATATAGTAAGGCAGGTGAAGGTATAATTAGGAAGGTGAAGGTATAATTAGGCAGGTAGAGGGTATAGTTAGGTAGGTGAAGGTATAGTTAGGCAGGTGAAGGTATAGTTAGGCAGGTGAAGGTATAGTTAGGCAGGTGAAGGTATAGTTAGGCAGGTGAAGGTATAGTTAGGCAGGTGAAGGTATAGTTAGGCAGGTTAAGGTATAGTTAGGCAAGTGAAGGTATAGTTAGGCAGGTGAAGGTATAGTTAGGCAGGTGAAGGTATAATTAGGCAGGTAGAGGTATAGTTAGGCAGGTAGAGGTATAGTTAGGCATGTGAAGGTATAGTTAGGCAGGTAGAGGTATAGTTAGGCAGGTAGATGTATACTTACGCAGGTGAAGGTGTAGTTAGGTAGGTGAAGGTATAACATTAGGCAGGTACTGATACTTTTAGGCAGGTGAAGGTATAGTTAGGCAGGTGAAAGTATACTTAGGCTGGTGAAGGTTTAGTTAGGCAGGTAGAGGTATAGTTAGGCAGGTGAATGTATAGTTAGGTAGGTGGTATAGTTAGGTAGGTGAAGGTATAGTTAGGCAGGTGAAGGTATAATTAGGCAGGTAGAGGTATAGTTAGGCAGGTGAAGGTATAGTTAGGCAAGTGAAGGTATAGTTAGGTAGGTGAAGGTATAGTTAGGTAGGTGAAGGTATAGTTAGGTAGGTGAAGGTATAGTTAGGCAGGTGAAGATATAGTTAGGCAGGTTAAGGTGTAATTAGGCAGGTAGGGGTATAATTAGGAAGGTGAAGGTATAGTTAGGCAGGTAGAGGTATAGTTAGGCAGGTGAAGGTATAGTTAGGCAGGTGATGGTATAGTTAGGCAGGTGAAGGTATAGTTAGGCAGGTGAAGGTATAGTTAGGTAGGTTAAGGTAGGTTAGGCAGGTAAAGGTATAGTTAGGCAGGTGATGGTATAGTTTGTCAGGTGAAGGTATAGTTAGGCAGGTGATGGTATAATTAGGCAAGTAGAGGTATAATTAGGCAGGTGAAGGTATAATTAGGCAGGTAGAGGTATAGTTAGGCAGGTAGAGGTATAGTTAGGCAGGTAGAGGTATAGTTAGGCAGGTAGATGTATAGTTAGGCAGGTAGATGTATACTTACGCAGGTGAAGGTGTAGTTAGGCAGGTGAAGGTATAACATTAGTTAGGCAGGTGCTGGTACTTTTAGGCAGGTGAAGGTATAGTTAGGCAGGTGAAAGTATACTTAGGCTGGTGAAGGTTTAGTTAGGCAGGTAGAGGTATAGTTAGGCAAGTGAATGTATAGTTAGGTAGGTGAAGGTATAGTTAGGTAGGTGAAGGTATAGTTAGGCAGGTGAAGGTATAATTAGGCAGGTAGAGGTATAGTTAGGCAGGTGAAGGTATAGTTAGGCAAGTGAAGGTATAGTTAGGTAGGTGAAGGTATAGTTAGGTAGGTGAAGGTATAGTTAGGCCGGTGAAGGTATAGTTAGGCAGGTTAAGGTGTAATTAGGCAGGTGAAGGTATAATTAGGCAGGTGACGGTATAGTTAGGCAGGTGAAGGTATAGTTAGGCAGGTGATGGTATAGTTAGGCAGGTGAAGGTATAGTTAGGCAGGTGATGGTATAGTTAGGCAAGTGAAGTTATAATTAGGCAGGTGAAGGTATAATTAGGCAGGTGATGGTATAGTTAGGCAGGTGATGGTATAGTTAGGTGGTTGAAGGTATAGTAGATTATGTAGAGATATGGTTAAGCAGGTAGATGTGTTTATACATACCAATAAGTTGGAATGGAGATAAAGATGAATGTTTTGCTGGTAGGTTTGTGAAGATGTGTTATTTTCAGAGAGAAATTTATTAAATCGAGTATTTAACCACACTGTGTGCTGTGGGAGAGTTACAGTACAACGCCAAGGTCCCATACAAACAGGAGGCGGATGCAACGTTCTTCCAGACAGACAGGAACTATATCCCAAATGGCATCCTAATTCCCTTCATAGTGCACTACATTTGACCATGGCGTATCGGGCTCTGGTCAATAGTAGTGCACTAAAGAAGGAATAGAGTGCCATTTGTGACTCGTCCAGGCTGTGTCCCACAGTCCATGTGGTGCGTGATGCATCTGGAGGTACAGGACAGCTGAGTGAGGTTGATACCTTTTCACACGTCTGATGAGTGACACAGAATTAAATTTTTGTGCTGAGAGTGGAAGTGAAATCATTGATTTGGATGACTGCCACCGTGCATCATGGGAACAGCTGTTGGGATGACGATTACACCGCCACACCTTTCGATGACATAATACATACTATAAATCAGGGGCCATATGCACATTATATCTGGAATGTAAACAGCCAACATCTACATCTTTAAAAAGTATAATACGGAAAGTGTCACAGGTGTGACTGATTTGCATGTTCAACCTAACAAACATTTCTATTGGTTAATTTCCTGGTCATGTGACTTGAGCTGCATCTATTTAACCCCCCCAGTGGGCGGCTGCCCACTGGAAGTGAATGCAGTCTGGAGGCATGGTGCAGCATATTTTTTTTTTGCCAGAGCAGGTGATGCCTTATTTTGGTAAAAGCACACGGCTATTGGAGTTGTTTGAGCGGAAGTGAGATCTTTGAGTAGCTGGATGCCTGTCTCTTGGGTTGCATCACTTCCTGTCTCCCCTTTGTTTCTTTGTATGGTTTGTATGTCTGTGGGATTTTAACTAGCAATGTTTTTAGAGTAAACAATCAGATATGTTATGTTTATTAAACATTTGGAAACAAACCAAATGAACAGAACGGCGAAACTAGAATGTTTTGAAATTGGAAAGATGGAAAACCAAGCCTTAAAATAAACGTTGTGTTCTGCCTCTGCATCCTGCTTCCTGCTCATTACCACACCGAGACCTTGTCACCTTTCCACCTCATGACAAAAGTAGCACTTTAATACTGCACAATCTAAAGAGAAGTAGCTGGAACAATGTCCTCCTGATCATTTGCACCAGAGAAGTAGCTGGAACAATGTCCTCCTGATCATTTGCACCAGAGAAGTAGCTGGAACAATGTCCTCCTGATCATTTGCACCAGAGAAGTAGCTGGAACAATGTCCTCCTGATCATTTGCACCAGAGAAGTAGCTGGAACAATGTCCTCCTGATCATTTGCACCAGAGAAGTAGCTGGAACAATGTCATCCTGAACATTTGCACCAGAGAAGTAGCTGGAACCATGTCCTCCTCAACATTTGCACCAGAGAAGTAGCTGAAACAATGTCAACCTGAACATTTGCACCAGAGAAGTAGCTGGAACAATGTCATCCTGAACATTTGCACCAGAGAAGTAGCTGGAACAATGTCCTCCTGATCATTTGCACCAGAGAAGTAGCTGAAACAATGTCAACCTGAACATTTGCACCAGAGAAGTAGCTGGAACAATGTCCTCCTGAACATTTGCACCAGAGAAGTAGCTGGAACAATGTCCTCCTGATCATTTGCACCAACCACAGCACAGAGGAAGAGGCATGACCATGGACCTGACAACGGAAGCTCCTCAACAGCGACGAGACACTGACCGAGCCCCAATACCCATAGGCTACATGAGACCTAAATAGTAGACCCTTCGAGTACGCAAAGAAATACAGTTTAATAGTATGGAGAATACGTTAAATATCGGGATGTCATACTAATTTCGGCTTTGACAACAGCTGATAATTAGAAATGGGGATGTGATACTGACATCAACGAATAGCAGGAAACAACGCAATCACTCATGGCGCATTCTCAGTATGTGGAAAAAAATAATGTTATAGTGTGATTTTTTTTTTTGTATCAACGATGGTTTAATTGGCAGATGTTGTACCCATCTCAACTCTTCATCTAGCAGAATTAGATGCACACTGTTCCACAATGCATTGGAAGAAGTGGGCTGCGAGTGACAGGCCCTTGTTCTCTTCAAGTAGCCAATCAAAACCGGGCTACTTAATTGGGAAGATGCCGAATAGCGAAGCTTCTGCGTTGGTGTTTAAATGTAGGCTGAATTGTTTTTGTTCTAATTAAAATAATCCCAAGTAATTGCATCGTAGGATACATCTTTTAAAACAAGTATTTTATTTTAAAAGCTCATTTGTGTTTTCTCATTGGAAGGTGTTTATTGTTCTCTTGGTCTTCATCAGAGATTTTAAACTACAGTACCAGTCAAAAGTTCGGACACGCCTCCTCATTCAAGGGGTTTTCTTTATTTTTTTTAATTATTTTCCACATTGTAGAATAATAGTGAAGACATCAAAACTATGAAATAACACATATGGAATCATGTAGTAACCAAAAGAGTGATTTATATTTGAAATTCTTCAAAGTAGCCACCCTTTGCCACGATGACAGCTTTGCACACTCTTGGCATTCTCTTAACCAGCTTCATAAGGTAGTCACCTGGAATGCATTTCAATTAACAGGTGTGCCTTGTTAAAAGTTCATTTGTGGAATTTCTTTCCTTCTTAATGTGTTCGAGACAATCAGTTGTGTTGTGACAAGGTAGGGATGGTATACAGAAGATATCCCTATTTGGTAAAAGACCAAGTCCATATTATGGCAAGAACAGCTCAAATAAGCAAAGAGAAACGACAGTCCATCATTACTTTAAGACATGAAGGTCAGTCAATCAGGAAAATGTCAAGAACTATGATGAAACTGGCTCTAATGAGGACTGCCACAGGAAAGGAAGACCCAGAGTTTCCTCTGCTGCAGAGGATAAGTTCACTAGAGTTACCTGCCTCAGAAATTGCAGTCCAAATAAATGCTTCATGGAGTTCAAGTAACAGACACATCTCAGCATTGACTGTTCAGAGGAGACTGCATGAATCAGGCCTTCATTGTCAAATTGCTGCAAAGAAACCACTACTAAAGGACATCAATAAGAAGAAGAGACTTGCTTGGGCCAAGAAACATGAGACATGGACATTAGACCTGTGGAAATCTGTCATTTGGTCTGATGAGTTCAAATGTGAGATTTTTGGTTCCAACCGCCGTGTCTTTGTGAGAAGCAGAGTATGTGAATGGATGATCTCCGCATGTGGGGTTCCCACCATGAAGCATGGAGGAGGAGGTGTGATCATGTGAAGGTGCTTTGCTGGTGACACTGTCAGTTATTTATTTAGAATTCAAGGAACACTTAACCAGCATGGCTACCACTGCATTCTGCAGCGATACACCATCTCATCTGGTTTGTGCTTAGTGGGACTATTATTTGTTTTTCAACAAGACAATGACCCAACACACTTCCAGACTGTGTAAGGGCTATTTGACCAAGAAGGAGAGTGATGGAGTGCTGTATCAGATGATCTGGCCTCCACAATCACCCGAACTCAACCCAATTGAGATAGTTTGATGAGTTGGACCGCAGAGTGAAAAGCAGCCAACAAGTGCTCAGCATATGTGGGAACTCCTTCAAGACTGTTGGAAAAGCATTTTTTATTTTACCTTTTTTTTAAACTAGGCAAGCCAGTTAATTAAGAACAAATTCTTATTTTCAATGACAGCCTAGGAACAGTGGGTTAACTGCCTGTTCAGGGGCAGAACAACAGATTTTTTACCTTGTCAGCTCAGTGATTCAATCTTACAACCTTTCGGTTACTCGTCCAATGCTCTAACCACTAGGCTACCTGCCACATTTCCGGTTGAGAGAATGCCAAGCATGTGCAAAGCTGTCATTAAGGCAAAGGGTGGCTATTTGAAGAATCTCAAATATAAAATATATTTTGATTTGTTTAAGACTTTTTTGGTTACGACATGAGTAACAATGTTATTATTCTACAATGTAGAAAAAATATATAAAAAAATAAAGAAAATCCCTCGAATGAATAGGTGTGTCCAAACCTTTGACTGGTACTGTAAAAACGACACCAGCTTTTGATTTCTGAATGTGTTGGCACCGGAGACTCGGGATGTGGCTGTGTTAATGATGTCATGTTAATCAAGTCGTTTGATTTCTGAATGTGTTGGCACCGGAGACTCGGGATGTGGCTGTGTTAATGATGTCATGTTAATCAGGTCGTTTGATTTCTGAATGTGTTGGCACCGGAGACTCGGGATGTGACTGTGTTAATGATGTCATGTTAATCAAGTCGTTTGATTTCTGAATGTGTTGGCACCGGAGACTCGGGATGTGGCTGTGTTAATGATGTCATGTTAATCAGGTCGTTTGATTTCTGAATGTGTTGGCACCGGAGACTCGGGATGTGGCTGTGTTAATGATGTCATGTTAATCAGGTCGTTTGATTTCTGAATGTGTTGGCACCGGAGACTCGGGATGTGGCTGTGTTAATGATGTCATGTTAATCAAGTCGTTTGATTTCTGAATGTGTTGGCACCGGAGACTCGGGATGTGGCTGTGTTAATGATGTCATGTTAATCAAGTCGTTTGATTTCTGAATGTGTTGGCACCGGAGACTCGGGATGTGGCTGTGTTAATGATGTCATGTTAATCAGGTCTTTTGATTTGAACATATATAGGCTAGGCTACCTATTTCATTGTTTCATTTATGGATCAAGCCTTAGCAGTCATTCTGATCTCGTTCCCAATGATCAGTGCTTTAGTTTATTATGTTACTGCCCAGTGGTTCTGAAGAAATGAATTTGCGATGCACTCGACTGTCCATGGTTGTCTGCGCAATAGCCTTTTGATCTGAACATTTTGAATAGTGTACGAGGCTATTTGACTTCATTTATATATGTTACAGCACTTTGGTTGGACTAATAAATGTGTTGAAATTGAACCAAATGATCTGTTTCTGTCTCCAGTCCGTTTTAAATAGGATAGATGGGCTATGGGTTACGGTCGAATGTGATAGGCCTATAACTCCATTAGGTTGAATGTGATAGTCTGTCTATACCCAGCCTGAATAGGCCTATAACTCCATTAGGTTGAATGGGATAGTCTGTCTATAACCAGTCTGAGTAGGACTATAACTCCATTAGGTTGAATGTGATAGTCTGTCTATAACCAGCCTGAGTAGGACTATAACTCCATTAGGTTGAATGTGAGTCTGCCAATAACCAGCCTGAGTAGGACTATAACCAGCTTGAATAGGCATATAACTCCATTAGGTTGAATGTCTGCCTATAACCAGTCTGAGTAGGTCTATAACTCCATTAGGTTGAATGTCTGCCTATAACCAGTCTGAGTAGGTCTATAACGCCATTAGGTTGAATGTGCCTATAACCAGTCTGAGTAGGACTATAACTCCATTAGGTTGAATGTGCCTATAACCAGTCTGAGTAGGTCTATAACGCCATTAGGTTGAATGTGATAGTCTGTCTATAACCAACCTGAATAGGCCTATAACTCCATTAGGTTGAATGTGATAGTCTGTCTATAACCAGCCTGAGTAGGCCTATAACTCCATTAGGTTGAATGTGATAGTCTGTCTATAACCAGCCTGAATAGGCCTATAACTCCATTAGGTTGAATGTCTGCCTATAACCAGTCTGAGTAGGTCTATAACTCCATTAGGTTGAATGTGATAGTCTGCCTATAACCAGTCTGAGTAGGACTATAACTCCATTAGGCTGAATGTGCCTATAACCAGCCTGAGTAGGTCTATAACTCCATTAGGTTGGATGTGATAGTCTGACTATAACCAGCCTGAGTAGGACTATAACTCCATTAGGTTGAATGTGAGTCTGCCTATAACCAGCCTGAGTAGGTCTATAACTCCATTAGGTTGAATGTGATAGTCGGTCTATAACCAGCCTGAATAGGACTATAACTCCATTAGGTTGAATGTGATAGTCTGTCTATAACCAGCCTGAGTAGGACTATAACTCCATTAGGTTGAATGTGAGTCTGCCTATAACCAGCCTGAGTAGGACTATAACTCCATTAGGTTGAATGTGATAGTCTGACTATAACCAGCCTGAGTAGGACTATAACTCCATTAGGTTGAATGGGATAGTCTGTCTATAACCAGCCTGAGTAGGACTATAACTCCATTAGGTTGAATGTGAGTCTGCCTATAACCAGTATGAGTAGGACTATAACTCCATTAGGTTGAATGTGATAGTCTGTCTATAACCAGCCTGAGTAGGACTATAACTCCATTAGGTTGAATGTGATAGTCTGTCTATAACCAGCCTGAGTAGGACTATAACTCCATTAGGTTGAATGTGATAGTCTGTCTATAACCAGCCTGAGTAGGACTATAACCAGCCTGAGTAGGACTATAACCAGCCTGAGTAGGTCTATAACCAGCCTGAGTAGGACTATAACCAGCCTGAGTAGGTCTATAACCAGTCTGAGTAGGACTATAACCAGCCTGAGTAGGTCTATAACCAGTCTGAGTAGGACTATAACCAGCCTGAGTAGGTCTATAACTCCATTAGGTTGAATGTCTGTCTATACCCAGCCTGAGTAGGCCTATAACTCCATTAGGTTGAATGTGATAGCCTGTCTATAACTAGCCTGAGTAGGACTATAATTCCATTCCAATTCTATTCAGAGTTTAGATAAATTAATCAAATTGCTAATTAGCTCTTATCAGGCTGGTTAATGCGATGTATGTCTGTTGAATTTTGAAAAATCCACCAGCACTCTGTCCCGCCCCACACCTACTCAGGCAGTCGGGAGCTGTACTGCAGGCATACTGCATACATTTTTCTAAAACGGTACGCACTAAATAATATGCGACGATGAGTACATAGTATGCAGGGTTTTTTTCAACGGATCCACTTCTGTTCAGGCCTTGTATTCTTGAGCTTTCCTTGTCTGGTGTAAACAACCTAAGCTTGTTTCCTCACCCTCCCACCCCTTTTAACTTCTGTTTCAGCCACCCAATAAATTGGCTCCAACTCCACTAGACACCCGTCCCTCTCTTCTCTACCCGGCTCTGTGTGCCACTCTCATTTAAAACGTGAGAAATTATAATTATCAGAATTATGCTTTTAATTACGCGTTAATTAGACTCCTACAGTGAGATTAGCAAGCGCTTATGAATTATTAGCTGTGAAATCCTTCCAGATTCATACGTTTTTTTTGTGTTTTTTTTTACAGACGAGACCATAGAAATGTAGCTTTCTGCTTGGTGATTAGCGCGCCTCAAAATAACAGAACAGACTTTGGTACATATGCTTATGATTACAACTTTTAGAAATGCATCGATTTAACTCTGTGTTCTACATGCAGTCTGGTAGCCTACTGAAGATAAGTGACTATACACTAATTATCCTTGATGGCCTGGTTCACAGTCAGCTATTGACACAACAGATGTTTGAGTTGAGTTTGATGTGTCTGCACAAAAAAATGTTTAGACAACTAGCTGTTACGTCAAACCAGTATCCAGGTTCATTAAACATATTATGTCTGCGTTAAACTAGGTCAGAATGTTCTGGTATAGGAATGAATCACGTAGACCTAGTACAGTCAGCTGTACAACCCGTAAGAGGCCATGTTGAGAGTGCTTCTGACTGTCACGAGGGGAGAGACGACAAAAGGGAAAACTTAACAGAGCATGCAGGGAGAATTTGGGTAATCCTTCCTTGTAATAACCACCCCTAGGTTGTTTTGAATCTGAGGCGGCACAGGCGGCCATCCTTGTTCAACCACTGCGTCCTTGGCCATCCTCTTTAGGCCCTGGCGTTCCACTCTGTCGTCTGCTGTCCAAACTATGGGAGGGAAATGGATGGAAATGGAGCTGCTAATTTGCAGGATGTGTGGCTTGGAACATCCTACCTCCTCCTCCTGCTGCTAAACATGCACGTTGGGAATGGGAACATCCTACCTCCTCCTCCTGCTGCTAAACATGCACGTTGGGGATGGGAACATCCTACCTCCTCCTCCTGCTGCTAAACATGCACGTTGGGGATGGGAACATCCTACCTCCTCCTCCTGCTGCTTAACATGCACGTTGGGGATGGGAACATCCTACCTCCTCCTCCTGCTGCTAAACATGCACGTTGGGGATGGGAACATCCTACCTCCTCCTGCTGCTGCTTAACATGCACGTGGGGGATTGGAACATCCTACCTCCTCCTGCTGCTGCTTAACATGCACGTTGGGGATGGGAACATCCTACTTCCTCCTCCTGCTGCTAAACATGCACGTTGGGGATGGGAACATCCTACCTCCTCCTCCTGCTTAACATGCACGTTGGGGATGGGAACATCCTACCTCCTCCTCCTGCTGCTAAACATGCACGTTGGGGATGGGAACATCCTACCTCCTCCTCCTGCTAAACGTGCACGTTGGGGATGGGAACATCCTACCTCCTCCTCCTGCTGCTTAACATGCACGTTGGGGATGGGAACATCCTACCTCCTCCTGCTGCTGATAAACATGCACATTGGTGATGGGAACATCCTACCTCCTCCTGCTGCTGCTAAACATGCACGTTGGGGATGGGAACATCCTACCTCCTCCTCCTGCTTAACATGCACGTTGGGGATGGGAACATCCTACTTCCTCCTCCTGCTGCTAAACATGCACGTTGGGGATGGGAACATCCTACCTCCTCCTCCTGCTTAACATGCACGTTGGTGATGGGAACATCCTACCTCCTCCTCCTGCTTAACATGCACGTTGGTGATGGGAACATCCTACCTCCTCCTGCTGCTGCTTAACATGCACGTTGGGGATGGGAACATCCTACCTCCTCCTGCTGCTGCTTAACATGCACGTTGGGGATGGGAACATCCTACCTCCTCCTGCTGCTTAACATGCACGTTGGGGATGGGAACATCCTACCTCCTTGCCTTTTAGATCATAATGAATAAGATTAAATGAAGATGGGGGACCTGATCCAAGATCAGCACTCCTACTTTTGGGCTCCCGAGTAGCGCAGCGGTCTAAGGCACTGCATCTCAGTGCTAGAGGGTTCACTACAGACACCTTGGTTTGAATCCAGGCTGTATCACAACCGGCCGTGATTGGGAGTCCCAGAAGGCGGCGCACAATTGGCCCAGCGTCATTTGGCTGGTGTAGGCCGTCATTGTAAATACGAATTTGTTCTTAACTGACTTGCCTAGTTAAATAAAAATAAATAAAACAAAATACTCTGAGATGTTTGTTGAATACAAATTTTACTTTGTCAATGGACAAACCTTTTCACCTACTGTCATATCTAAATATTTTATATTATGTTTTGTAATTTACGTGATTTTATCTTATCAAGCTAAAAAAAAAGGCGATATGCCCTGAGGTGAATATTTAAGCAATGAGGCACGAGGGGGTGTGGCATATGGCAAATATACCATGGCTAAGGACTGGTCTTAAGCACGACGCAACGCAGAGTGCCTGGATCCAGCCCTTAGCCGTGGTATATTGGTCATATATCACAAACCCATGAGGTGCCTTAATGCTATTACAAACTGGTTACCAACATAATTAGAGCAGTAAAAATAAATGTTTTGTCATACCAGTGGTATACGGTCTGATATACCATGGCTGTCAGCCAATCAGCATTCAGGGCTCGAACCACCCAGTTTATAAATAAGCAATAAGGCACGGGGGAGGTGTGGTATATGGCTAATATACCACGGCTAAGGGCTGTTCTTATGCCCGATGCAAAGCGGAGTGCCTGGATTCAGTCCTTAGCCGTGGTATATTAGCCATACGGTCTGATATACCATGGCTGTCAGCCAATCAGCATTCAGGGCTCGAACCACCCAGTTTATAATACAGGATCAACCTTCATCTCATATAATAGTGTTCATAATAATACACCCATGAGGGATTCAATCAAAACAAATGTAATTTACACTTTCAGTTCACAGAAGAACAACACCATAAACATTTCAATATTTCAGTTACTTTATCTGTGCCTGATTGAGCTTGCCTGGCTTGATGGACCAATAGAATAGTGCCGAACAGTGCCAACCCCACCCTTACGGCACTCCAAGCAGGCCAGAGCAAACGCTGAATGTATTGAGTATTTGAACCCAGCCTGTAAGGGAGACTCGATAGGGGTTTCTGTTGGTGCACTTTATGCTAATGTGTAAGGACAGATGCTGGAGTCGAGAGGCAGGTACGGGGAGTCAACATTTAACTAGGAACAGACAGGTAACAAGGCAGGAACAGCGTCAGCACACGGGTATACAAAGACAGACGACTATCACTGCAGCAGCGGGAACAGACAGATATAGGTGAGGTAATAAACAGGTGATTGAGTCCAGGTGACTCCAATAATCGCTGACGCCCGTGACGAGGGAAGGCAGGTGTGTGTAATGATGGAGGCAGGAGTGCGTAATGCAGGGCAGCCTGGCACCCTCGAGCCCCGGGAGCAGGCGTGACACTAATGAGCTGACGTTGAACTTGTTGTCTCCTCTCGTTATAACATTAATTAACACACTGCTACCTTGCTCAATATTCGGTAAGAGAACCATCGCTTACGGATGTAAAAATTTACAAGATTCCACTTTTAATTAGGAAGCTCACGCAGCATAGGTGTGCTAAGGAGGAAGTTTTCCTCATTTGAATAAAAATCATCCTGTTTAGAGGGACAATTAATTAGCGATGCTCGGAGTATAAACGATGTAGGCTACATTTCTGGGAAAGAATAGTGAAATGATGCCAAAATGCTAATTGAGATTTCAATAGGCTTCTGGGTATTTGTTCTCTGCTTATTTAATGAGATTTGTTTTGAGCCTATTATTATCTCAGTTTGTTCTTCATTTACTCATCAACTAAATCATTAATATATCATAAAAGCTCCCAGGAAATCACTTCGCTTGGGATGTGTTATTGTGGAGCTCTCTTTACACTGTATCACCACATAATTCCAAATTTAACCCCTTGACCTTAACCCTTAAAATGAAAAGGAACCCTTAAACATTATAATCTCTGAAGGTAAATTGATACGGTAAAGCTGGGCCTTGAATAAATTATCCCAATATTATTAATAGCTATATTGACTCCCAATAGTTTATATTCTATTACATTCTACTGTGTACCACGGGTTCAGCCATGAATCTAAAGGATCATTTACTCAAAGCCAAGACTTACAGTGTCAATTTACCTCCAGCGATTACAATGTTTAAGGGTTATTTTTCATCAGACAACACTTTACATAATTACAGAATAATAACACTGTATTAAGTCTCATCGTGACTTGTGGAATTCACAGAGCTGCTGGTAAGGTGATGTAGCTACTGTAGATAGGTTAAAGGGGGGATACGGTAGCTACTGTAGATAGGTTTAAGGGGGGATAAGGTAGCTACTGTAGATAGGTTAAGGGGGGAATAAGGTAGCTACTGTAGATAGGTTTAAGGGGGGATAAGGTAGCTACAGAAGATAGGTTAAAGGGGGGATAAGGTGGCTACTGTAGATAGGTTTAAGGGGGGATAAGGTAGCTACTGTAGATGGGTTAAAGGGGGGATAAGGTAGCTACTGTAGATAGGTTAAGGGGGGGATAAGGTGGCTACTGTAGATAGGTTTAAGGGGGGATAAGGTGGCTACTGTAGATAGGTTTAAGGGGGATAAGGTAGCTACTGTAGATAGGTTTAAGGGGGGATAAGGTAGCTACTGTAGATAGGTTAAGGGGGGAATAAGGTAGCTACTGTAGATAGGTTTAAGGGGGGATAAGGTGGCTACTGTAGATAGGTTTAAGGGGGGATAAGGTGGCTACTGTAGATAGGTTTAAGGGGGGATAAGGTAGCTACAGAAGATAGGTTAAAGGGGGGATAAGGTGGCTACTGTAGATAGGTTTAAGGGGGGATAAGGTAGCTCCTGTAGACAGGTTAAAGGATAGCAGGCGCTCTATTCAAAACGGCACTCTATTCCCTTGTCCACTGCTTTTGACCAGAGCTCTATGGGTCCTAGTCAGAAGTAGTGCACTATAAAGGGAATAGGGTGCCATTTGGGACGCTGAGAGTGTTGAACGTTGGTTTAACCTGCAGGCCTGACATTAAAATGTTCTCTCCTCGCCTGCTTAAAGCAGCAATTAGTGAGCGTTGTGAAACAAGTGTTAGATACTAAAAAACTCTCTCACACGATATCTCATGATCTCTCCACTTTGAACATTCTAAGTCAATACCCACTTGGGGCAAATGCAAATTCTTTCCATATCTAAGATAGCTAGGTGCTTTTACCCCTCCTCACGTTTGAACGTTGATAAAAAAAGAAACCACAACGTGATGATGAGGTGGTGTTTTATCCCATTCATACCACCTAAAAAGACCAAAGACTTCTTCCCAACAAAGGCCTGACTAGACAGCAGTGGAACAAGCCTTTGCCTACAGCCATGAATAACTTACAGTAGTCTGTGTGTGTGGTATGTCTGTGAATTAATAACACAGTAGAGAACGTTGTCTTCAGAACTTTACCAGAACTCACATCATCAACCTTCACCTGGAGTGAATCAACCAAGAACCTGTCTCACCCTCTCACCTGTCTCACCCTCTCTCCTGTCTCACCCTCTCACCTAACTCACCCTCTCTCCTGTCTCACCCTCTCTCCTGTCTCACCCTCTCTCCTGTCTCACCCTCTCACCTGACTCACCCTCTCTCCTGTCTCACCCTCTCACCTGTCTCACCCTCTCTCCTGTCTCACCCTCTCACCTGACTTACCCTCTCTCCTGTCTCACCCTCTCTCCTGTCTCACCCTCTCTCCTGTCTCACCCTCTCTCCTGTCTCACCCTCTCACCTGACTCACCCTCTCTCCTGTCTCACCCTCTCACCTGTCTCACCCTCTCTCCTGTCTCACCCTCTCACCTGACTCACCCTCTCTTCTGTCTCACCCTCTCTCCTGTCTCACCCTCTCTCCTGTCTCACCCTCTCACCTGACTCACCCTCTCTCCTGTCTCACCCTCTCACCTGTCTCACCCTCTCTCCTGTCTCACCCTCTCACCTGACTTACCCTCTCTCCTGTCTCACCCTCTCTCCTGTCTCACCCTCTCACCTGACTCACCCTCTCTCCTGTCTAACCCTCTCACCTGTCTCACCCTCTCTCCTGTCTCACCCTCTCACCTGACTCACCCTCTCTCCTGTCTCACCCTCTCACCTGTCTCAACCTGTCACATGACTCACCCTCTCACCCTCTCTCCTGTCTCACCCTGTTTCCTGTCTCACCCTCTCTCCTGTCTCACCCTCTTTCCTGTCTCCCAATCTCTCCTGTCTCACCCTCTTTCCTGTCTCACTCCATCACCTGTCTCACCCTCTCACCTATCTCACCCTCTCTCCTGTCTCACCCTCTTTCCTGTCTCACCCTCTCTCCTGTCTCACCCTCTCTCCTGTCTCACCCTCTCACCTGTCTCACCCTGTCACCTGACTCAGCCTCTCACCTGTCTCACCCTCTCTCCTGTCTCACCCTATTTCCAGTCTCACCCTCTCTCCTGTCTCACCCTCTCTCCTGTCTCACCCTCTCTCCTGTCTGACCCTCTCACCTGTCTCACCCTCTCTCCTGTCTCACCCTCTCTCCTGTCTCACCCACTCTCCTGTCTCACCCTCTCTCCTGTCTCACTCTCTCACCTGTCTTACCCTCTCTCCTGTCTCACCCTCTCACCTGTCTCACCCTCTCTCCTGTCTCACCCTCTTTCTTGTCTCACCCTCTCACCTGTCTCACCCTCTCTCCTGTCTCAACCTCTCACCTGTCTCAACCTGTCACCTGACTCACCTGTATCACCCTCTCTCCTGTCTCACCCTCTCTCCTGTCTCACCCACTCTCCTGTCTCACCCTCTCACCTGTCTCACCCTGTCACCTGACTCACCCTCTCACCTGTCTCACCCTCTCCCCTGTCTCACCCTCTTTCCAGTCTCACCCTCTCGTCTGTCTCACCCACTCCCCTGTCTCACCCTCTCTCCTGTCTCACCCTCTCACCTGTCTCACCTTCTCTCCTGTCTCACCCTCTCTCCTGTCTCACCCACCCTCCTGTCTCACCCTCTCTCCTGTCTCACCCTCTCACCTGTCTCACCCTCTCTCCTGTCTCACCCTCTCACCTGTCTCACCCTCTCTCCTGTCTCACCCTCTCTTCTGTCTCACCCACTCTCCTGTCTCACCCACTCTCCTCTCTCACCCTCTCTCCTCTCACCCTCTCACCCATCTCACCCTCTCTCCTGTCTCACCCTCTCACCTGTCTCACCTTCTCTCCTGTCTCACCCTCTCTCCTGTCTCACCTACTCTCATGTCTCACCCTCTCTCCTGTCTCACCCTCTCACCAGTCTCATCCTCTCCCCTGTCTCACAATCTCTCCTCTCTCACCCTCTCTCCTGTCTCACCCTCTCTCCTGTCTCACCCTCTCTCCTGTCTCACCCTCTCACCTGTCTCACCCTCTCTCCTGTCTCACCCTCTCACCTGTCTCACCCTCTCTCCTGTCTCACCCTCTCTCCTGTCTCACCCTCTTTCCTGTCTCACCCTCTCTCCTGTCTCACCCTCTCTCCTGTCTGACCCTCTCACCTGTCTCACCCTCTTTCCTGTCTCACCCTCTTTCCTGTCTCATCCTCTCTCCTGTCTCACCCTTACGGAGGTGGAGCTCCATTCCAGCCTGGGTGCAGCTGTGCTTATGTTAAATCTAACCCTCAACCCTAACTCTGAATCTCCATCATGGGTAGACATATACCCTAACCCTGAATCTCCATCATGGGTAGACATATACCCTAACCCTGAATCTCCATCATGGGTAGACATATACCCTAACCCTGAATCTCCATCATGGGTAGACATACACCCTAACCCTGAATCTGCATCATGGGTAGACATACACCCTTACCCTGAATCTCCATCATGGGTAGACATATAGCCTAACCCTGAATCTCCATCATGGGTAGACATACACCCTAACCCTGAATCTCCATCATGGGTAGACATATACAGTCTATTGGCTATCTGAGAGGAGTACAAGTAGTTGTTTTCCTTTCGTCTTGATTTCCTGTTTTAGATAATGGTCAGGTCAGATCATCAAAAAATGACCTTAGATTTAGACTTCCGTCTTACACATCCACGAAAGGATGAGCATCTTCGTCAGTGGTTTCTACATGCAAGATATGGAATATAACAAGGCCCTTCTCGGCCGGTCCCTTTAGGTATGTAATGCAGCGACAGAACACAACCAAGAGATGCGTGATCACATCGGAGGAAACCTGCTGTCGAGTGTTGATTCTCGCTGTCTGTCGTCGAGTGTTGATTCTCGCTGTCTGTCTGTCTGTCTGTCTGTCTGTCTGTCTGTCTGTCTGTCTGTCTGTCTGTGAGGGAGGGAAGAAGTGCTAATGGGGAAGAGTGTCAGTTTAAAGGGGCAATCCGGGATTGGTAAATCCATTTTTGGTCTTTTAAATGAATGATATTTAGCCTTTTATTCTTGAATAATATAACTTATAACGAACGCCTCATGAGCTTAGTTCAAATGTCCTACACCCTATCAGAACTCAAAATATATAATAATAATAATAATAATAATAATATTCTATTTCACGGATGATCAGTCCTTTCAACCGTAGCTCCGTCTATGAATTTGTGAGTCGTTACATTTCTCCAGCCCCGTCCCTCAGCTGATTACAAAAACGTGTGGTCGTTTTGTTGTTTTTCAAATCCCAGATTGCTCCTTTAACGGTGGAGTCTGCAGGAGAGGCGTTGGCAGGGGAAGAGAAGGCTTCTCATCAATGTTTATTAATCATCAGCTAGATATGATACAGTAATAGCTGTGGTATTTTTACACCCCACCACAGTGAACATAACGCACAAAGTGGCTTTGGCTAAAAGTCTTGTAGCATTGACTTAATTAGTGATAAGTCTGCTTAAAAGCCACGCAAAACTGTTGCTGCTATAAACAGACAACGTCCTCAATTAATCAACTGTCAGTCAAGGTCTGAGCCAAAAGTGAGAATGTCTGTTTCTCAGAGTTGTGATTGCAAACAAGTATTTGGTCTGGCATGGCCAATAGTAGGCTACTGTATAAGAAACATTAGGACCCAGTTTGACCTAGACTATGGATACATTAGGAACAGAAAATTACTGTAATATAAGTATAGAATAGGAGCAAAGTAAGAATCAAAAGTCTTTACTTAAAATTGTGGCTTTCAGTGAGCTTAAAGGAGTCACAGGTCCGGTTCTACAGAGTTTTCCGGCAGCAAGGATTCCTAAGGGTTGCTATGGGTGATTTATTCTCGTCCAATCAGTGTTATTCTAACGATAGTAAATACAGGTTTATTATGTCTGAAATAGTTGTTAGACATATTGAGTGAGAAATAAAAGTAATGTTTATATATCTTCCTTACATTAAGATAGCACTTTAAGTACACTTGGCTATCTGGTTCTGACATTCTGGGTCAATCCAAAATGTCAGTTACTGTGTGCTTAGTGATAGCTAAAATGACTGTCTGTCAGTGTGTTGTGATTAGTGTAGACAGATCGTGTTTGTTTTAATGGCAGAGATGAACATGTTTAGATAAGTCTGAATGGTGTTAGTCTGATCACAACTACACTCTATACTACAGCGTATTGCCAACTAAACACACTGCTCCTGAGGAGCAACACACACACACAATCAAATCCTTATTCCACTGACCCTTTAGAATAGATATTTCAGATTTTTATCCACAGTGGCATATTTATTTGTTATTTTCTACATTCATTATACTGTAATTAAAGATACACTCCAGGACCTTAAGCACAACACATTTGTAAATTATAGTATGCAGGACATAACATATTTTACGAAATGGATGACATAGTGCACAATCTGATGACATAGTACACAATCTGATGACATAGTACACAATCTGATGACATAGTACACAATCTGATGACATAGTACACAATCTGATGACATAGTACACAATCTGATGACATAGTACACAATATGATGACATAGTACACAATATGATGACATAGTACACAATCTGATGACATAGTAAACAATCTGATGACATAGTGCACAATCTGATGACATAGTACACAATCTGATGACATAGTACACAATCTGATGACATAGTACACAATATGATGACATAGTACACAATCTGATGACATAGTACACAATATGATGACATAGTACACAATCTGATGACATAGTGCACAATCTGATGACATAGTACACCATATAATGACATAGTACACAATCTGATGACATAGTACACAATCTGATGACATAGTACACAATCTGATGACATTGTACACAATCTGATGACATAGTACACAATCTGATGACATAGTACACAATCTGATGACATAGTACACAATCTGATGACATTGTACACAATATGATGACATAGTACACAATCTGATGACATAGTACACAATCTGATGACATTGTACACAATCTGATGACATAGTACACAATCTGATGACATAGTACACAATATGATGACATAGTACACAATCTGATGACATAGTGCACAATCTGATGACATAGTAAACAATCTGATGACATAGTGCACAATCTGATGACATAGTACACAATCTGATGACATAGTACACAATCTGATGACATAGTACACAATATGATGACATAGTACACAATCTGATGACATAGTGCACAATCTGATGACATAGTACACAATCTGATGACATAGTACACAATCTGATGACATAGTACACAATCTGATGACATAGTACACAATCTGATGACATAGTACACAATCTGATGACATAGTGCACTATCTGATGACATAGTACACAATCTGATGACATAGTGCACAATCTGATGACATAGTACACAATCTGATGACATAGTACACAATCTGATGACATAGTACACAATCTGATGACATAGTACACAATCTGATGACATAGTACACAATATGATGACATAGTACACAATATGATGACATAGTGCACAATCTGATGACATAGTACACAATCTGATGACATAGTACACAATCTGATGACATAGTGCACAATCTGATGACATAGTACACAATCTGATGACATAGTACCCAATCTGATGACATAGTACACAATCTGATGACATAGTGCACAATATGATGACATAGTACACAATCTGATGACATAGTACACAATCTGATGACATAGTACACAATATGATGACATAGTACACAATCTGATGACATAGTAAACAATCTGATGACATAGTACACAATCTGATGACATAGTGCACAATATGATGACATATTACACAATCTGATGACATAGTGCACAATCTGATGACATAGTACACAATCTGATGACATAGTACACAATCTGATGACATAGTGCACAATCTGATGACATAGTACACAATCTGATGACATAGTGTACAATCTGATGACATAGTGTACAATCTGATGACATAGTACACAATATGATGACATAGTACACAATCTGATGACATAGTGCACAATCTGATGACATAGTACACAATCTGATGACATAGTGCACAATCTGATGACATAGTACACAATCTGATGACATAGTACACAATCTGATGACATAGTACACAATCTGATGACACAGTGCACAATCTGATGACACAGTGCACAATCTGATGACATAGTACACCATATAATGACATAGTACACCATCTGATGACATAGTACACCATCTGATGACATAGTACACAATCTGATGACATAGTACACAATCTGATGACATAGTGCACAATCTGATGACATAGTGCACAATCTGATGACATAGTACACCATCTGATGACATAGTACACAATCTGATGACATAGTACACAAAAAACAGTGACCACTTTTGGCTCGTGTGCACCACTTTCAAATCTACTGGCTGAAATTGTTAACAAAAAAATGTAGAGACTGCATCTTTAAAGCCTGTTTTTCTGATTGCTAAAACCAATGAATTGCAATCTGGGCCTGACTGGCAGCACCCTATACTTGGTTAGAGCTGCTGTCCTTTTCTCTAGTACCCTGTAGCCTATAACTGCAGACTAAACAGGTGTCAGGCGAAGAAACAGGCCCTTCCAGTCTGTAAAGCAACTAGCTCCCCGGGTCGTGTCAACCTGTAATTATTACATCATTTGGGTTGTAAATCACACCCGCTCTTGTCATGGTGTCATCACATCCACAGCAGCAATTTCTGAGCTCCAAATCTAGCTGGTCATGTGGTCCCAGACAGACAGAATGGAGATGGAGGAGTTGAGGTGCCTGTTGCACGTAATGCTATGGCACAAGGTATAAAGACCTCAGAACTCATTTCTAACTTAGCACAAATAACTAATATCTAACTTAGCACAAAGAACTAATATCTAACTTAGCACAAAAAACTAATATCTAATTTAGCACAAAGAACTAATATCTAACTTAGCACAAATAACTAATTTCTAACTTAGCACAAAGAACTAATATCTAACTTAGCACAAATAACTAATATCTAACTTAGCACAAAGAACTAATATCTAACTTAGCACAAAGAACTAATATCTAACTTAGCACAAATAACTCATTTCTAACTTAGCACAAAAAACGAATTTCTAACTTAGCACAAATAACTAATATCTAACTTAGCACAAACAACAAATATCTAACTTAGCACAAAGAACTAATATCTAACTTAGCACAAATAACTAATATCTAACTCAGCACAAAGAACTAATATCTAACTTAGCACAAATAACTAATATCTAACTTCCTCTATCTGTAATTGGTTATGTCTGATCATGCCACTTATCTTGATCAAATCAGATTGTCTAAAAAAAAAGTTGAACTTATCAAAATGCACGTTATGTGAATTAAATATTATAAATGTTATCTCTGGCTTTCTAAGGGTCCAAATCCCCAAAACAAACAAGGTCATACTGTCTTTATTCAACTCCAGTATATCTATCCTCATCGGTGTCTTTATGGTCTGTGATTGAGGTTGACCAATAGAAGGCCCACCACTGCACCAAGGACAAACATTTGATCGCAGTAGAAGAAGAAATTCAAACTATTCTGGAAGTTCCCAAGTCATGACACCCATCGGTTGCATGGTGCCCACCCATCTCCACTCTCCTGTCTCAACACAATTCCAGACATCCATCTCCACTCTCCTGTCTCAACATAACTCTAGACACCCATCATTACACTCGCCTTCATCATCAACCCTGTCAATCACGTAAATATCCCCTGGATTACTTCAGTCAATGTCAGACATCACAGAGCATGATTCTACTCTTATATGAAATCAAATATGTATTATGCATTGATCTTGAAACATCAAACCAGTCGAATCAAATCCATAATAGATGTTTTATACACTAACAAAAGGATTACATTAACCTGTACTGTATACAGTATGTAAATGAATATATTGTACAATTCCTCTCAGACAAAATAACTGCCAAAAGTTTACAATACTATGATACATACAGTGTATATTCATACAATACATCCAATGTGGATAAAGGCAGCAAGACTGATGTGGCAGAACTGTCACGTGTCAGGGAAACTTTCCACTCCCTAACACGGGGGGAAGATTTGGGGATGATCATTTATGGGGATGCAGGGCTTGTTGTGAGTTGTCGTCTATTTCTACAGACACTCAACAATGCTGGCAATTTAACCCTTCACTGTCTTCACCAACTAGGAGCTACAAGGAATGTCAAGCAAGTCAACCTTGTACTCTTCCTAACCTATCTTAAGATGGGTTAGGAAGATCCTAACCCTAACCCTAACTCTAACCCTAACCCTAAGATAGGTTAGCAGGGTAAAGGACTAAGATAGGTTAGCAGGGTAAAGGGTTAAGATCGGTTAGCAGTGTAAAGGACTAAGATAGGTTAGCAGGGTAAAGGACTAAGATAGGTTAGCAGGGTAAAGGACTAAGATAGGTTAGCAGGGTAAAGGACTAAGATAGGTTAGCAGGGTAAAGGACTATGATAGGTTGGCAGGGTACAGGGTTAAGATAGGTTAGCAGTGTAAAGGACTAAGATAGGTTAGCAGGGTAAAGGACTAAGATAGGTTAGCAGGGTAAAGGGTTTGATAGGTTTGCTTTACCCTGCTAACCTGTCTTAACCCTTTACCCTGCTAACCTATCTTAACCCTTTAGTCTGTTAACCTATCTAAACCCTTTACCCTGCTAACCTATCTAAACCCTTTCGTCTGTTAACCTATCTTAACCCTGCTAACCTATCTTAACCCTTTACCTTGCTAACCTATCTAAACCCTTTAGTCTGTTAACCTATCTAAACCCTTTCCCTGATAACCTATATTTACCCTGCTAACCTATCAAACCCTTTACCCTGCTAACCTATCTAAACCCTTTACCCTGCTAACCTATCTAAACCCTTTCGCCTGTTAACCTATCTTAACCCTGCTAACCTATCTTAACCCTTTACCTTGCTAACCTATCTAAACCCTTTCGTCTGTTAACCTATCTTTACCCTGCTAACCTGTCTTATCCATTTACCCTGCTAACCTATCTTAACCCTTAACCCTGCTAACCCATCTTAACTCTTAACCCTGCTAACCTATCTTAAACCTTAACCCTGCTAACCTATCTTAACCCTTAACCCTGCTAACCCATCTTAACTCTTTACCCTGCTAACCTATCTTAACCCTTTACCCTGCTAACCTATCTAAACCCTTTCGTCTGTTAACCTATCTTAACCCTGCTAACCTATCTTAACCCTTCATCCTGCAAACCTATCTTTACCCTGCTAACCTGTCTTATCCATTTACCCTGCTAACCTATCTTAACCCTTAACCCTGCTAACCCATCTTAACTCTTAACCCTGCTAACCTATCTTAAACCTTAACCCTGCTAACCTATCTTAACCCTTAACCCTGCTAACCCATCTTAACTCTTAACCCTGCTAACCTATCTTAGTCCTTTACCCTGGCAGATCTCTATAGTAGCTCATGCTACATGATCCAAACACAACTAGTTTCATGTTCTCTTGCCTCTACTGCAGGCTGGTTGTATCTGAAGGACTTTAATCATCATAACAGCATTAATCATGTGTACATAAGTGTATAACTACTGGGTCCTAGGAGGAACCATAACTAATTATATTGATTTGACTTATTTTAATTGTTGCATTTCTACATTTGCTAGATTATAAAATCAGTACTAAAATAGGAACACAGGATACGTGTATTAATTCATCTCATTTTGATCAATAACACAATAATTATCACAATTATCCCTGTGGAAGCTGTTGACCTGTTTTCTGATCAACAGGACACACACATACATACACTAACACAAACACACTAATGCACACACACACATGCACTCATGCACACACACGCATACACTAACACACACACAAGTACACGCTGTAAAAAGTAATTGTCTAACTCATTAAAGCAATTGAGTAGTGGTTACTCAACCATCTCCAACTGCCTCTAGAACTCAAATCACATAAGTGGTACTCATTCAGGTGTCAATCAGATCACTTAATATATCACTTAATGTTTTTGAGTATTCTTAAGTTATTGAGTATTCTTAAGTTATTGAGAAAATGTAACTTTATTTACGCTTATTCTGCTAATCTAAAGTCATTGATTTTTACAAGTTAGGATTATTATAATTATAATTATTTTAAAGTCAATCTAACATTTATTAAAATAAGTTGTTATGACTAGATTCTATTATGTTTTATGTCTTACTTAAAATAATAAAGTAGTAGTCAGACACATTGATATTAGAACACATTGGTGCGGCTGGCTTCCGGGTTGGATGGACGCTGTGTTAAAGAAGCAGTGCGGCTTGATTGGGTTGTGTATCAGAGGACGCGTGACTTTCAACCTTCGTCTCTCCCGAGCCCGTACGGGAGTTGTAGCGATGAGACAAGATAGTAGCTACTAAACATTTGGATACAACGAAATTGGAGAGAAAAAGGGGTAAAATAAATAAATAAATAAATAAATAAATAAAAAAGATATTAGAACACTTGATTTATCTGTGTTGTTCTTGTGCTGATTTAGAATTATCACATTTTTGCAAATGATGAATGCGTACAGTTTTTCCCAATTGTTAACACACTATATCTCAGATACTCAAAACTCTAAAAACGAAACACAAAACAGTTAGCCAATTTCCCCCAAATCCCACAGACATTTTTCAAAATGAAACACAGCAATCAAAATCATGTGCTCCCTGCTTAAAATGAAAAAAAGTGAGACAGAGACACACACACACACACACACACACACACACACACACACACACGTCAAATGAATCTAACTAAGTGACAACCAAGATCACACTAATGTGACATATTCAAAACACTACTATCAGAACCAATTTCAGTGTAAAGACTAATATTTTGTTGTTGTACTGTATATTGAAGAAAGGAACACAAATACAAAAATGTCCGTTTTATATTTCAACTCAACACGTCAAACAGCATACTGTAAGCACACATACAGTAAAAATGCAAACATACAGTCAATATATTTTGCATATGCAGAGGAATAAAAATAGGCCTATTTGTACTACTGTACTGCATGTTAGATCAACTGTACGGACTAGATAAAGAAACGGTCAAAATACAGTCAAATCATAAGTCATAAGTCAAGAAACAAATACTCCATTACGAACACAAAATCAGTCATGTCTGTTGTTTTGGTCTAGCCACAGATTTTCATCAATATCACAGGCCAGACAGCGGGGGAAATATCTTCTGGCGTGACACATCCACCCCTGACAGGACTCTGCTGGAATGTCACCACAGGCCTCCTCCATTGCCTGGAGAAGGGCCATACGTTCATGGAGTTTGCGATCATACACATTCTGTAAGGACCGACGCTGGAGAAGAGAAGCAGGTACCGGGAGTAGAACATCTAATATGGAACAGACAACAAACAGGACAGAGACAGCTTCAGAACCAGGTAAGCAAAGACAAACAAACATTAATCCTGAAGCAGGGAACAGAGCTTGGGAACAGACAGATATAGGGGAGGTAATGACACAGGTGATTGAGTCCGGCGTTCCTGCCTGGGCGAGCCTGACGGGCCGGCCGAGGCCTGGGAGCTGGACCAGCCAGCTGGGGCGTGACAGCCTGACGAACTGGCATGGGCGTGGGAGCCTGGCGAACCGGCTGAGGTGTGGGAGCCTGACGACCCGTTTGAGGCGTGACAGCCTGATGATCCCGCTGGAACGTGGGCGCCCGATGCGCCGGCTGAAGCGTAGACACCTGGCGAGTCGGCTGAGGCGTAAAACCCGGGCGAGCGGACTGAGGCCTGACGTGGGATGGATGCCTGCCGAGCCAACCGGGACAAGAAAACCTCTCGAGCCAGCTAGGGGGTGGAAGCCCGACGAACTGTCTTAGGCACACCTCTTTCCATCGGACGCGTCCCTCGGACCCGACGTCACCACCATCCGGAAAGCCAGCAGCAGAGGTAATGACACGGGTAATTGAGTCCAGGTGAGTCCCATAATTGCTGATGCACGTGACAGGGGGAAGGCAGGTGTGCGTATTGATGGTGGCTGGAGTGCGTAATGCTGGCGAGCCTGGCGCCTTCGAGCGCCAGGGAGGGAGAGCGGAAGCAGGCGTGACAACCTTCCACCGCCATGCTGAAAACAACTCCTCAATGGGATTGAGAAATGGGGAATATGGTTGGAGAATTGTAATGGGATGGTCATGGAACCAGTTGTAGACCTGAACAGCCCGATGGAAACTCACATTGTCCCAAATTAGATCATACATTTGCTGCTCAGGATCACCTGGCGTCTCTCTGCTCTGGCTGAAAAAGATTGTAATATAAGGTGTTCAGGAAATTAAGGAGATGGGAAGTGTTGTATGGTCCAAGGGTGGCATGGCGATGGAGGACCCCATTGTGGCTCATATCTGCGCATATGGTGACATTTCCCCTGCACTGGCCAGGTACCTCAACAATGTTGTGTTGACCAATGATGTTCCTTCCTCTCTTCCTCATCTTTGCTAAATTGAATCCTGCCTCATCTTTTATTTTATTTTTTACCTTTATTTAACTAGGCAAGTCAGTTAATAACAAATTCTTATTTTCAATGATGGCCTAGGAACAGTGGGTTAACTGCCTGTTCAGGGGCAGAACGACAGTTGTACCTTGTCAACTCGGGGGTTTGAACTTGCAACCTTCCGGTTACTAGTCCAACGCTCTAACCACTAGGCTAGCCTGTATGAGTTCCTGGGGGATGGGACTTGCATCCAACTCCATGAATCTCTGAAATGATAGTAAATATTCACTTTTAAATACTTTAATTGCTGTACAGTAAAGTTCACTGGCAACATCAACGAGTCTCTAATGTTTCCAGAGTGTTATAATACTACATTGTTTACATGCACATATTCATACCGTTTATCCTTCGCTCTTTGGGAATTCCTTCAAATGGGACTCTGTAGATTTGCTTAATCTGGAGATTGTGTTTCTTAAGGATGCACACTACGGTTGATAAGCTCACTCTGATGTTATGGAAGATGGCAGGGTTTTCAATCATCTGTTGTTGGATTTCCGCAGTCTTATGGCATTATTTTCAACTACCATTTGCACAATGGCAGCCTCCTGTTCTCCTGTGAATAGACGTGCTCTACCACCACGTGCGTGGTGGTCGTCTTTCAGTTCTACAAAAACAAAATAGCGTGCAGTACAGTAAACACTACAGTAATACAGTATACACGATAAACATGTTACAAAATAGTATAGCTCCCAATTTCATACGTACATTAATACATTAAACATTGACTTTGTTTCCCCTTACAGCATGTATTGGAATCTACAGTCTTCACTGTGCTTTATGTTGTACTACTGTCAAGTAGTAAAAGTAGTAGAGAGAACCAATGTCTGCTGAAGAAACCTCTTCTCGTTTTGGAACGTCTGGATGATGGATCTCAAGGTTAAACCATGGTTGACCAATCTCTCTCAAGGTTAAACCATGGTTGACCAGTCTCTCTCAAGGTTAAACCATGCTTGACCAACCTCTCTCAAGGTTAAACCATGGTTGACCAACCTCTCTCAAGGTTAAACCATGGTTGACCAACCTCTCTCAAGGTTAAACCATGGTTGACCAGCCTCTCTCAAGGTTAAAACATTTTTGACCAGCCTCTCTCAAGGTTAAAACATTTTTGACCAGCCTCTCTCAAGGTCACACCATGGTTGACCAGCCTCTCTCAAGGTCACACCATGGTTGACCAGCCTCTCTCAAGGTCACACCATGGTTGACCAGCCTCTCTCAAGGTCACACCATGGTTGACCAGCCTCTCTCAAGGTTAAACCATGGCTGACCAGCCTCTCTCAAGGTCACACCATGGTTGACCAGTCTCTCTCAAGGTTAAACCATGGTTGACCAGCCTCTCTCAAGGTCACACTATGGTTGACCAGCCTCTCTCAAGGTTAAACCATGGTTGACCAACCTCTCTCAGAGATTACTCTCCTTGTTCTTGGTCTTCTTCCACCTCCACCTCCATCTCCACCTCCACCTCCACCTCCACCTCCACCTCCACCTCCATCTCCACCTCCACCTCCACCTCCACCTCCATCTCCACCTCCACCTCCACCTCCACCTCTACCTCTGTCTGCCAAGTTTGCTTACATTGTTCTCCAAACACACGCAAGTGGCCTTTTTATCCATACCAGAGGTCTGATTGTAAAGTGAACATTTACACAATTAGTGTTGGCCCATGTGAAGAGAGAAAGTGATCAATTGGTAATTGATCTTAGCTTGTTGAACAGTGTTGTTTTTCCTTTTCACACAATACATTTTAGTTGTGAAGGTTGTGCCAAAGGTAGAGAATTGTGTGTTTTGTTTTGCCAAATGTTTGTTAGATTATGAGTGTAAAGCAAAACATGTAGTATTGCAGATGTGTTGTCTGGTTCTACTAGTTACAGGTTTGGGTCATTGTGCCACATGGGCCAATTTAAGTGTGTAAACAATTGGGATACACTGTAAAAGTGCCACTTGTCTCTGTTTTTAGAGGATTGTGGGTAATTGGAATTTAAAAAACTTTATTATACTTTTACACAATGTTTGAAGAAAGAAAAGTATATTTTTAAAATAGTATGAAGCAGCTTGTTGTGCTATGAGTTGTGATGATGATGATGAATGGATATCAAAACCGTCCAGCAAATTGACATTAATAAACGAGACAAGCCATTCCCGCCATCCACAAGAACAACACAGATAAATCAAGTGTTCTAATATCTTTTTATTTATTTTTACCCCTTTTTCTCTCCAATTTCATGGTATCCAATTATTGTCTCATCAATCTTGTCTCATCGCTACAACTCCCGCACGGACTCGGGAGAGAAGAAGGTTGAAAGTCATGCGTCCTCCGATACACAACCCAACCAAGCCGCACCTCTTCTTAACACAGCACGCATCCAACCCAGAAGCCAGCCGCACCAATGTATCAGAGGCTACACCGTGCACCTGACAACCTTGGTTAGCGCACACTGCGCCCGGCCTGCCACAGGAGTCGCTGGTGCGCGATGAGACAAGGACATCCCTACCGACCAAGCCCTCCCTAACCCGGACGACGCTAGGCCAATTGTGCGTGCCCCACGGACCTCCCGGTCGCGGCCGGTTACGACAGAGCCTGGGCGCGAACCCAGGGACTCTGATGGCACAGAGTACAGCGCTGCAGTACAGCGCCCACTGCGCCACCTGGGAGGCCACCTTTGACAATTTTTCAGGACTTCCTCTGACACCGCCTGGAATAGTAGTCCTGGATGGCGCCTGTAGCGCCTCGGATGCCGAGCTGTTGCCACACCAGGCGGTGGATGCGCGCTGTGTTAAGAAGCAGTGCAGCCAGTCAAGACGCTCTCAACGGTGCAGCTGTATAAATCCTTTTGAGGATCTGAGGGCCCATGCCCAATATTTTCAGCATCCTGAGGAGGAAGAAACCATGTCTGCAAAGGTGGGCTCAAATGTCAAATCGTCAAATACTGTACATTAAACAATATTAAACATTAAGACAAGACCACTGAAAATTACTTATCAGAACTTATTACACTTGACAAAAAAAAATAAATAATAATAATAATAATTTAAATGGAAGGGACTCAAAATGTGTATGTTCACTACAACAAATATTAATGTTTAAGTAACTTCAGTCGTTATAATTCAGAATACATAAATGCAATGGGTCTGAAAATGTTCTGAAGGTCAGAACCAATATGGTTATCTAGTTCTAAATACAAAACTGTTTAGTGTTTTATGAACTGTTTGACAGCCTTATTCTAAAATGGATCAAATAAATAATAAATTAAATCTACACACAATATCCCATAACAGCAAAACAAAAACAGTATTTAATGAATTTTAGCAAATTTGAAAAAAATAAAAAACAGAAATACCTTATGTACATAAGTATTCAGACGCTTTGAGTCTGCATCCTGTTTCCGTTGATCATCCTTGAGATGTTTCTACAACTTCAATGGAGTCCACCTGTGGTAAATTCAATTGATTGGACATGATTTGGAAAGGCACACACCGTTCTATTTAAGGTCCCACAGTTGACAGTGCATGTCAGAGCAAAAAACAAGCCATGAGGTTGAAGGAATTTGTCCTAAGAGCTCCGAGACAGGATTGTGTCGAGGAACAGATCTGGAGAAGGGTACCAAAAAATGTCTGCAGCATTGAAGGTCCCCAAAAACACACTGGCCTCCGTCAATCTTAAATGGAAGATGTTTGGAACCACCAATACTCTTCCTAGAGCTGGCCGCCCGGCAAAACTTCGCAATCGAGGGAGAAGGGCCTTGGTCAGGGAGGTGACCAAGAACCCAATGGTCACTCGAACAGAGCTATATAGATAGGAGAACCTTTCAGAAGGACAACCATCTCCACAGCACTTCACCAATCAGGCCTTTATGGTAGAGTGGCCAGACAGAAGCCACTCCTCAGTAAAAGACACACGACAGCCCGCTTGGAGTTTACCAAAAGGCACCTAAAGACTCAGACCATGATAAACAAGATTCCCTGGTCTAATGAAACTAAGATTGAACTCTTCGGCCTGAATGCCAATCATCACGTCTGGAGGAATCCTGGCATCATCTCTATGGTGAAGCATGGTGGTGTTAGCATCCTGTTGTGGGGATGTTTTTCAGCGGCAGGGACTGGGAGACTGGTCAGAATTGAGGGAAAGTTGAACGGAGCAAAGTACAGAGAGATCCTTGATGAAAACCTGCTCCAGTGCACTCAGGACCTCAGACTGGGGTGAAGGATCACCTTCCAACAGGACAACGAACCTAAGCACACAGCCAAAACAAAGAGTGGCTTCAGGAGGAGTCTCTGAATATCCTTGAGTGGCACAGACAAAGCCCGGACTTGAACCCGATTGAACATCTCTGGAGAGACCTGAAAATAGCTGTGCAGGGACGCTCCCCATCCAACCTGACAGAGCTTGAGAAGATCCGCAGAGAAGAATGGGAGAAACTCCCCAAATACAGGTGTGCCAAGCTTGTCGTGTCATACCCAAGAAGACTCAAGGCCTTAATTGCTGCCTACGGTGCTTCAACAAAGTACTGAGTAAAGGGTCTGAATACTTATGTAAATGTGAATTTCCAGTTTTGTATTTTTTTTATACATTTGCTCAGATTTCTAAAAACCTGTTTTTGCTTTGACATTATGGGGTATTGTGATGTCATTATGGGGTATTGTGTGTAGATTGATGCGGGAAATCAATTTGAGAATAAGGCTGCTAATTAAGTAACAAAACGTGTAATAAGTTACAACATGAATTTAAAATGTATTCAATTTGAATTTTTGGTCACTGGCCAACACACAATAGCCCAAAATGTCAAAGTGAAATTATGTTTTTAGCAATTTTTTACTCATTCATTACAAATGAAAATCTTAGTGTTCAACCCCTTTGTTATGTCAAGCCTAAATACGTTTAGTAGTATACATTTGCTTAAGAAGTCACATAATAACTTGCATAGACTCACTGTGTGCAATAATAGTGTTTAATATGATTGTTGAATGACTACCTCATCTCTGTACCCCACACATACAATTATTTATGAGGTCCCTCAGTCGAGCAGTGAATTTCAAATACAGATTAAACCACAAAGACCAATGAGGTTTTCCAATGCCTCGCAAAGAAGGACGCCTATTGGTAGATGTGTAAACAAAACAGAAAGCAGACATTGAGTATTCCTTTGAGCATGGTGAAGTTATTAATTACACTTTGGATGGTGTATCAATACACCCAGTCACTACAAAGATACAGGTGTCCTTCATAACTCAGTTGCCGGAGAGGAAGGAAACCGCTCAGGGATTTCACTATGAGGCCAATAGTGACTATAAAACAGTTTAATGGCTGTGATAGGAGGAAACTGAGGATGTATCAACAACACTGTAATTACTCCACAATACTAATTTAATTGACAGAGTGAAAAGCAGGAAGCCCGTACAGAATACAAATATTCCAAAACATGCATCCTGTTTGCAACAAGGCAAAGAAATTGGCAAAGCAATTAACTTTTTGTCCTGAATACAAAGTGTTATGTTTGGGGCAAATCCAATTGAGCGCATTACTGAGTACCATTCTCCATATTTTCAAGCATAGTGGTGGCTGCATCATGTTATGGGTATGCTTGTCATCGTCAAGAACTGGGGAGTTTTTCAGGGTAAAAAAACAATGGAATGGAGCTAAGCACAGGCAAAATCCTAGAGGAACACCTGGTTCCATCTGCTCTCCACCAGACACTGAGAGATGAATTCACCTTTTTTAGCAGGACAATAACCTAAAACACAAGGCCAAATCTACACTGGTGTTGCTTACCAACAAGACAGTGAATGTTCCTGAGTGGCCGAGTTACAGTTTTGATTCAAATCTGCTTGAAAATCTATGGCAAGACTTGAAAATGGTTGTCTAGCAACGTTCAACAACCAATTTGACAGAGCTTGAAGAATTTTGAAAAGAATAATGGGCAAATATTGTACAATCCAGGTGTACAAAGCTCGAGACTTACCCAGAAATACTCACAGCTGTAATCGCTGCCAAAGATGATTCTAACATGTACTGACTCAGGGGTGTGAATACTTATGGAAATGAGATATTACTGGATTTAATTTCCAATACATTTGCAAACATTTCTAAAAATATGTTTTCACTTTGTCCTTATGGAGTATTGTGTGTAGATGTTGTGAGGAAAACATATAAATTGAATCCATTTTGAATTCAGGCTGTAACACAACAAAATGGGGAATAAGTCAAGAGGTGTGAATCATTTTTGAAGGCTCTGTACTTTGAGTTGGGTTACTCGAATGGTTCTAGGCAGCGGGTTTCCGCCAAATTAAATTGTTAGCAGAACTAATGACTTTTTACAGTGCACTAATGCACACACACACACACACACACACACACACACACACACACACACACACATAAACACACACAGAGGTACTGGGGGTTGTGTCGTTTTCTGATTACTGCAATCACTCAGGTCATTATAAAAACTGCTACTAATAGCCTACACTTCCGGCAGTTTTCACAACACTATTACACCGTAAGGCATATTCATTTTCACACAACCCTTGACAACCCTTATCTGACTTTCAACAAAGGAACCGAACTTCTTTTCACTTCATGGTGTTTATTTTAAGCCTAATGGTTGAGCAAAACATTTGAATAAGAAAGAAGAGTAGTAGTTTTTTACTTGAGAAAAGCAACAGGGAACTTCTCCATCCATCTATCTAAGGTCATGTCAATGTGAGCTGTGTTTGTGTCTTTGTCTTTGACATCCAGACAAACAGAGGTCTCATAATGGAGCCTCGTGGGATTGTCAGTCACTAATGAGTAATAAAGATGATTACATCTTTCAATCAGCAGAAAGAAGAACACTCATGGCTCATTCCATAGTTCTAGCCTCTAGTTCTAGAGTTCTAATATTTAATGATATAGTTCTAGCCTCTAGTTCTAGAGTTCTAATATTTAATTATATAGTTCTAGTCTCTAGTTCTAGAGTTCTAATATGTCATTATATAGTTCTAGTCTCTAGTTCTAGAGTTCTAATACTTAATTATATACAGTAGTTATAGGCCTCTTGATCTGCCAGCTGTATGGCTGGCTGCACACAACTACTCTGTTGTGTGCATAAGTTAACCGACATAAAAGTAAATGTAAAATGGGATATGAAAATAAGGAATCCAGACATTAAATACTTTAGTATATTAAATTATTATAATAAATATCAACAGCATAATATAATCATAACAATAAATCTCTCTCTTGATTTCTCTTGAGATATGGTGGCTACTGAATAAAGCTGATCATTCTGTGCACCTACATGCATTCTACCATCTGGTATTTTATTTGTCCCTATAAATTTCCAATTTCCATGGCAACGCCAAGGAGGCAGGTAGCAGGAACGTGTATAAATGTTTTCCCCTGAATAAAACCACTCACAGGGTTCATAAGGATACAACTGAACTGAGGGCATTTGGACAGACCAGTGCAATATATTTAGAGAGCTGGGGATATTGAGGTTTCTGCATCATGATGTATTTACATGGCACTACAACATTGTATGGTAGCCATGATAGCTCCGCATTACATAACATGGGGAATATTTAAACAATGCTGTGAATGTCTAGAATTAGAAAATGTTCTTAACGTTTGTCCCAACTTTCTAAATATATGGCTCAGGAAAAGACTATAATATATTGGCCCAACTTTCTAAATATATGGCTCTGGAACAGACTATAATATATTGTCCCAACTTTCTAAATATATGGCTCAGGGACAGACTATAATAAATTGGCCCAACTCTCAAAATATATGGCTCAGGAAAATACTTTAATAAATCTACTACTAAATAATCTTCAAATCTATAATCTATAGTAATTTAGGCATTCTATTCAATACAATACTACTTTACTATACAATACCATACTACTTTACTATACAATACCATACTACTTTACTATACAATACCATACTACTTTACTATACAATACTACTCTACTATACAATACAATACTACTTTACTATACAATACCATACTACTTTACTATACAATACCATACTACTTTACTATACAATACCATACTACTTTACTATACAATACTACTCTACTATACAATACAATACTACTTTACTATACAATACCATACTACTTTACTATACAATACCATACTACTTTACTATACAATACTACTCTACTATACAATACAATACTACTTTACTATACAATACAATACTACTTTACTATACAATACCATACTACTTTACTATACATTACAGTACTACTATACTATACAATACTACTCTACTATACAATACAATACTACTTTACTATACAATACAATACTACTCTACTTTACAATACAATACTACTTTACTATACAATACCATACTACTTTACTATACAATACAATACTACTCTACTATACAATACAGTACTACTATACTATACAATACCATACTACTTTACTATACAATACCATACTACTTTACTATACAATACTATACTACTTTACTATACAATACCATACTACTTTACTATACAATACAATACTACTTTACTATACAATACCATACTACTTTACTATACAATACAATACTACTTTACTATACAATACAATACTACTTTACTATACAATACCATACTGTACTGCACTGTACTATACTATAATATGCTATACTGTACTAACCGAAAGGTTGCTGGATCAAATCCCAGAGCTGACAAGGTAAAGATCTGTCGTTCTGCCCCTGAGCAAGGCAGTTAACCCACTGTTCCCCGCGCGCCGAAGATGTGAATGTCGATTTAGACAGCCTTCCACACCTCTCTGATTCAGAGGGGTTGGGTTAAATCCGGACGACACATTTCAGTAGAATGCATTCAGTTTTAAAACTGACTAAGTATACACCTTTCTCCTTTCCCCTTTATAATATAATATACTGTACTATAATGTAATGTACTATACTACTATACTATACTATGCAATATTATACTATACCAGACTTTATTGCACTATACTATACAAATGTAATGTAATACAAATGTAATACTATGCTATGGTATAATATACTATACTACAATGTGTTATACTATAATATACTACAGCGATCCATACTATTCAGTACTATACTATACTATGATATACTATACTGTACTACACTATACTTAAGCAATAAGGCACGGGGCGGTGTGGTATATGGCCAATATACCACAGCTAAGGAATGTTCTTAACACAACGCAATGAGGAGTGCCTGGATACAGCCCTTGGCCGTGGTACATTGTCCATATACCACAAACCCCCGAGGTGCCTTATTGCTATTATAAACTGGTTACCAATGCAATTAGAGCTGTTTTGTCATACCCGTGGTATACGGTCTGATATACCATGTCTGTCAGCCAATCAGCATTCAGGGCTCAAACCACCCAGTCAATAATATAATATAATCAACTATACTATACTAAATATACTATAGATTAATCCCCATTCCAACAGTACAAATAAGATTACTTAGAATTACTAAAAGAGAGCTGGTTTGCATTCCACTCATGCGTCAAGCAGAACAGAAACAACTGTATCAATTTAACAACAAAATCCTGGCAATCATGTTGCCTTGGCGGATTTTTCTAACCCTATTTCAATGCTCGTATCATCAATGTGTCTGAAAGTATGTAATTGACTATGTAATTGTACCCTGAAAAAAAAGATTCAAGTCCCAATTACCGAGAATATGAATAGTTTGCTCCTACATTTTGTTCACAGTTTATGCGCCTATCTGCCGATAATGAGGCTGTCTATTGTAAAAAGGTGATGAAAATGACGCAAATCTAACACCTCTCAATTGCTCGGGGCTTGAAGAATTAGCAGGTGTAAATCACAACGCATAAAGGTGATATGAATTAATTTTCCAGCTGGTAAAACACAGAACCGAAGGCCCAGCAGAGGCCCTTCAAGCAACGTTTCACCAATCTACATTAATACAAGCTGAATATCAAACACAACAATGGTGACATAGAATATAATAAAACGTAGAATGAAATTAGGGACAGTTTGAGTACGAAGAACAACGGCTCTAAATGATTGACCACTCAGTGACTATGCTCCATATATCACTGATTAATGCTATGGCTCACGCTAGACTTGTCTCTATTCCCCAAAGAAAGCCGTTTTAGTAAGGAGGAAATATCATGTTAGTAATTATAGCAGGGACGGGTTTTGATCTGTTGTTAGGTTGATCATGTCCGTTTGGCCCGACACGTCTTGCTGTGATTGTCTATTTCTCAGCCGTTACTCGTCTGTGTCTGTGTGTGTGTGTGTGTGTGTGTGTGTGTGTGTGTGTGTGTGTGTGTGTGTGTGTGTGTGTGTGTGTGTGTGTGTGTGTGTGTGTGTGTGTGTGTGTGTGTGTGTGTGTGTGTGTGTGTGCGTGCGTGCGTGCGTGTGTGTAACGGAGCAGTGAAGTTGTTTTCCCATAGCAGCATATCCTCATCTCATGCATGGCAAAAAATGGAATCAAAAAATATGCGTTTGATTCTGAGTCTGACATAGGCCTTACCTTTTTGGAAACTTTCGGCTGAAGAGTTATGGCCTAGGATGCTAATCAATTTACGTTTGTCATTCTCTATTTTTTGCTGTTGTAAGTGTTGCGCGTGTCCTTCGGTGTGTCCGGAAAGAAAAACATCTCTGGCACAACAACATTTCTGGTGAAAGATGTCCTTTGAAGAGCACGAGACGGAACAGCGTGTGTATTGACACCGAGTTATGTTAAACTTGCTTCATATCGCTTTGAACGTGTCGTCGTATTTGGCCCTGCACTCATCGCAACCTATCCAGTGTCTCATTGAGTTACAGATTATAGACCTACAGGCAAGTCCAGACGGAGAATACATTGAAAAAGGATTGGCCCTAACTTAATAGGCCTACTGCCGTCTAAAGAACCTCCTTATGTTTAATGTTTTCGTCAAAAGGTGTATTAATAATCTAGGCTAATTGTTAATAACCCTATTATAGAGAATGTATAATTTAGGATAGGCCTAATAATAAAGGCTATCTGCAGACTGAATATAGATGAGTAAAACACAGACCATTTGGGTTTCTTATGGATAACACGTTTAACAACACAAGATAAAGCGTTATAAACTATAACCATGCCTCTGTATATAGGCTAGACTAGGCTTTCTGTACTTTTTTATAAAAAATAAAAAAAATGTATACATGTCACAAAACTATGCTGATCAGTAGCTTGGACTATTCAACCGCAGTTCGCAAAAATATTAACAGCTGTTCTACAAAGGTGTAGACCATTTAACAAATACCAAATCGTCGTGAATCAATTTACTTTTTCAAGTTCTGTGTCGTTGTCTTTTAACCGATATGTGTTTTGTAGTTTGACGTGTCGACAATTATAGATGTTGAAAGTAGGTTATAACATTAACGCTTAGACATCCTCGCACATAACATATCAGTAGTATTGTACAAATAATGTTATGTTGATGTTTATTTATTTTCCAAAGTCATCTGACCACACACAGAAAGTACAAAAAACGTTCACTCTCGGGGAAAAGGCTCAAAGAAAATCAAAGTGTAGGCCTACTTATAGTGCGTTATTTCTAACATCTATTTAAAACAAATAAAAATATATATATATATATATATTCCCACTACGAAGTGCTACATAACATGATATCACAGGAATTGTAATGGTTGCTGAAATAAATGTAGTATTGAGGTACATTTGTTTTTCCATGTCATTCTCGTGGACAAGTTGTAATGTGCCTGAAACTGTACATTCTACATGGTCTCGGTAGAATTGATCAAATATTTGTCAAAGGGCAAAAACAAACTTGCAATGAATTTAAAGAGTAACAAACTAGGCAAAAACTGCCTTTTTAAACATACAGAGGAAACAAAACAAGGACAAAATATGCATAGAATAACATTTTTAGATGTACATAAATAGTTACAATTTAAATTGTCCAAACTATTCCAATGTGAGACTCCAAAACATATCTCAGGGTAATGTGGCATCTGATGTATTGTCTGTAGTGGTGGTTACCTACTTTTCAGTGGGACTGGTGTAAAGACTATAATTAAGACAAACAAAATCCTAAACAGAATCAGCAGGTTCTAGGTGGTTCCTCTATAGCTATCATACCAATGGCTTATTTTTTTACCTCAAACATATTGTGCATATTTAGCATTGTACAATTACACGACAAACTGAAAACGCTAAAACAACGACAATGTTTTGTTAAATGTGAGTGTGAGGGAAGGACAATCTCAAGTTCAGGTAGACAATAGAGTAACCAACTGTATTGAATGGATTCCTCTCAGTCAAACCGTCTCTCTTCAGTCATTTGTGCTGCTACGGCAAGCAACATAGACCAAAATGCAGATGTCCACCACGTTTACAGCAGTCAGAGCTGTGTAATAAAAATGATGAACTTGGCCTTCTTCGGTCCAACTTAAAGCAGTGATCGTTTTCATTGAAAGGTCAAACCAGGTGTTCAGAGGAGCACACAGACTGCCGACACAGTCAGTCAGCAGTCAGTCAGTCAGTCTGCATTCATGACAAATGATTTATGATGGTTTAATCAAGGTGACAACGACGACGTACGTCAGTCCTCTGAGATGACATCGATGTCCTCAGGGCCACTGCCCTGCTGCGTAGCCACCCTCCAGCGGCTGACGTGCTGGCTTCCTTTCCTCTTCTGCTGTGACTCAGGTGACTCTTCCTCCAGCTTCTGTCTCTTGTGCTTCGTCCTCCTGTTCTGGAACCAAACCTTTACCTGGGAGAGAAAGGAGAGATATCACGTTTAGTACTGGAAGAAACATTGGCAAAATATATAGTATCAATGTGCTTGCTGTAAAAACTACTACTACTTGTTCTTCCACGTCCATGAAACACCATGAGACAGCTGAAGTAAGCACACACATTTTCTTCAGTAAATGTACCTTTCCTAGTTATAAAAGTGTCTGCGTGTGTCTCCCCTATGATTTTTAAGCAAATATTTTTTCAAAGTGTCCTAGCAACAATGGCAACACAATATTTCACATGGTGTAAAACTGTTATTGCTTCCATATTGTCTCTATAGCACTGGCAAACATTGCCTTTACCTAAGGCTTCACATACTCTCGTTCTTTACAGCTGTTTGCAGTTAGCAACATATTTCTATCTCATGTTTCAGGCATTGTCTGGTTGTAATTTTTATATCACATTTACAAGCTTGATTCAATTATTGGTTTAATTCCTTTGAAATGAAAAGTTCAGCACATCGCAATACTGTATTCCCAATGTATAATATATTGCATGAGAGGATTGCGAAAAGCCTAAATTGCTGTTTATCAGCAGTGTGTTTCTGATGTTGATTAGGGAAATGAACTCATAAATAATCATTGTGAAATCTGCTACATCATTTATTGACATCACCTTGCCCATCCCGATAGCTACCGTAGGACAAACAGCTTGTGGTTGAGAAACCTGGTTTTGCTATACGTTGGTTGAGGGGGCGTTGTGGAGTTCTGACTACGAGTCTACTCATATCTCCTGTTTCAGCGCTCTGGAATGCAGCCATGCCTTAAAGGCTTTGCACGGTAAATCCGCGTTCTGCAGTGGCCCATACAGCATTTACTATGATACGGCCTCTAAAGTCAGGGCATGTACACTTCTTGCACTTCGCTGAGCAGAGCTGTTGTCAAGGAAGTTGTCAAGGAAGTGAGTTTATGTTCATACTGGACCTACCGTCAACCAATCATGTCAACGCGGAGCTATACGAAGGAGCATAACGATGCGGTACAGAGTTCGATTTGGCCTCCGCAAGCCTCCCAATTGTGTCACACCCCTCCATCCGGAGCCTCCGAACACATTTTCGGATCAAGCACAAATGGGCTTTTAGGCCCTAGGGGTTTAGGGTGCGTTCAACATCGCTGAGTCCCCTCATCACACACCTGTGTCTCGGTGAGGCAGAGGCCGCTGGCGAGCTGCTTCCGTTCTGCTCCTACCACATAGTGGTTCTTCTCAAAGGCCCTCTCCAGCCTGAGGAGCTGTGAGGGGGAGAAGGCTGTCCGAATGCGCTTCGGCTTGCGGGAAAAAGGCCCATGAAGGAGCAGGTTCTCTGGGCTGCTGTCCTCATCTGGAGAGAGGAGAGGAAGGAGAGAAAGTGAAGGGTTAGACTTAGGGTTGACAGACAGGAATGACCCTGTAGCAGCTCTTGTTGTATGTGTAAAGAGACCGGTAAAGAGAAAAACTATAGTATACTAACTATAGTATACTAGCTATAGTATACTAGCTATAGTATACTAACTGCTGTATACTAACTATAGTATACAAGCTATAGTATACTAACTATAGTATACTAACTGCTGTATACTAACTATAGTATACTAACTATAGTATACTAACTATAGTATACTAACTATAGTACACTAACTGCTGTATACTAACTATAGTATACTAACTGCTGTATACTAACTATAGTATAGTAACTGCTGTATACTAACTATAGTATACTAACTATAGTATACTAACTGCTGTATACTAACTATAGTATAGTAACTGCTGTATACTAACTATAGTATACTAACTATAGTATACTAACTATAGTACACTAACTATAGTATACTAACTATAGTATACTAACTATAGTATACTAACTGCTGTATACTAACTATAGTATACTAACTGCTGTATACTAACTATAGTATACTAACTGCTGTATACTAACTATAGTATACTAACTATAGTACACTAACTATAGTATACTAACTATAGTATACTGACTATAGTATACTAACTGCTGTATACCAACTATAGTATACTAACTGCTGTATACTAACTATAGTATACTAACTATAGTATACTAACTGCTGTATACTAACTATAGTATACTAACTATAGTATACTAACTATAGTATACGAACTGCTGTATACTAACTATAGTATACTAACTATAGTATACTAACTATAGTACACTAACTATAGTATACTAACTATAGTATACTAACTATAGTATACGAACTGCTGTATACTAACTATAGTATACTAACTATAGTATACTAACTATAGTACACTAACTATAGTATACTAACTATAGTATACTAACTGCTGTATACTAACTATAGTATACTAACTGCTGTATACTAACTATAGTATACTAACTATAGTATACTAACTGCTGTATTCTAACTATAGTATACTAACTATAGTATACTAACTATAGTATACTAACTGCGGTATACTAACTATATTATACTAACTGTTGTACAACTCAGCAAACTGATACTAATGGTTTGTTTGTAGGCTTTGGTGTTGTTTGTGATCAATAGCTTGTCCAATTACACCTCAAAGGGAGGACAAAGAACTGAATAAGCAGGGCATCAGTATTGTATGCTGCTAAGCAGGGCATCAGTATTGCATGTTGCTAAGCAGGACATCAGTATTACATGTTGCTAAGCAGGGCATCAGTATTGCATGCTGCTAAGCAGGGCATCAGTATTGCATGCTGCTAAGCAGGGCATCAGTATTGCATGTTGCTAAGCAGGACATCAGTATTGCATGTTGCTAAGCAGGGCATCATTATTGCATGTTGCTAAGCAGGACATCAGTATTGCATGCTGCTAAGCAGGACATCATTGTTGATATGTATTGCATGTTGCTAAGCAGGGCATCAGTGTTGATATGTATTGCATGTTGATAAGCAGGGCATCAGTATTGCATGTTGCTAAGCAGGACATCAGTATTGATATGTATTGCATGCTGCTAAGCAGGACATCAGTATTGATATGTATTGCATGTTGCTAAGCAGGACATCAGTGTTGATTTGTATTGCATGTTGCTAAGCAGGACATCAGTATTGTATGTTGCTAAGCAGGACATCATTGTTGATATGTATTGCATGCTGCTAAGCAGGACATCAGTGTTGATTTGTGTTGCATGCTGCTAAGCAGGACATCAGTGTTGAAACACATTGCATGTTGCTCTCTAGGCCAGTATCAGCCATATGAATGTGCCCCGATGGGCATCTTCACTTGACTCATCATTCATGACACTTTCCCATAACGTGAGTAATTGATTAATGTACAGGTAAACGCTACTAATGTTTGGTTGTGACATTATCCCTCCATTTCACAATGCTACCACACCTCATTCCACATGCTTGTTCTAGTATGTAGACAGATTTATCGTTAAGGAGATGATATACTGTATGCATTACACATAAGGTTTGAATGTCATCACAGTTAGGAAATAGTAGTGTTGAATTTCATCACAGTTAGGAAATAGTAGAGTTGAATGTCATCACAGTTAGGAAATAGTAGAGTTGAATGTCATCACAGTTAGGAAATAGTAGAGTTGAATGTCATCACAGTTAGGAAATAGTAGAGTTGAATGTCATCACAGTTAGGAAATAGTAGAGTTGAATGATTGACATGTTGGTTCAGCCAACATGGACGACATCCACCTCCAGGGACTTTCAACAACGAGCCTAATGGTTCCACACACACACACACACACGCACACACACACACACACACACACACACACACACACACACACACACACAGAGAGAGAGAGAAGAACATTTGAAAGAAGAAAAAAAAATGGATATATGAAGGTCATGACCAATGTTCCCTCTAATAATAAATGTGTCTGCATTCTTCCCAGCTGAAACAGGTCGGTAGAGTTCGTGCACATATTATGACGACATTTTGTTTGTTTTGGACTTCGGTGAGGGTTTTTTCGGTTGTTCGGGAACACTTTTTTTCTGGAAGCAAGCCGAAGTTTGGAGCCGAAGTCTACGCCTCTTCGTCGGTGATTGGTCAACATCTTAGTTAGATGTAGAATTGCGCGACTAAACGTCAAAATTAATTACACATTTCCTGAGTTATCTTAGATTAATTCTGACTATTTTGAGGAAGTGTATACTGGCTATGGCGTCTCAAAAGGGAAAAACAGTACCATTGCTGATTTTTTTCTCATTTTTCAAGCGAAGGTATTTTACCATTGCTGCTTATTTTCTCATTTTTCAAGCAACGGTCTTTTAAGGGAGTTTGTGAGCACACTCGTTCAGTTCGGCTAGCCAAGTTCAGCTAAACTGAGGCCTTCAGCTGCGCTCGTGCGCACCCCTGGGACTACCGCACAGAGAGACGCACTAGATTGAACTTCACTCAACTTTCTAGAGTTTTCCAACTAAGTTAAACACTATCAGGCACGAGTCAGGCCCCGTACTCTACACAGACCAGACCAGTGCGGCATAACCAATCAGAGCTGCAGTAGGCCTATATGTAAATAGACCATTGCCATATATGGATCTGAGCCATTCACTTTGAACTGGACTGTGTTAACAAGATGAGCGGTCATGAGTAGATGCGCTTGTTTTGAGATCAAAGCGAGAGCTGCATGTAGCCAAATGTGCACATTTGTTCATATCCTTGCTATTTAGTGAGTTATTAGCCCAGTTATATATTATTTGTAGTCAGCAATGGGGGAGTGATTTCTTCCTACAAGAGAAGAAAAGCTGTACATCTTTGAAAAGCGAGTCAGGTAAAAGCTTTTTTTTGTCTTTAATTAAGGGGCAATGTTGTATTTTCAGACATGCTTGAATAATCTAAGTAGCCAATAGGCAGAGGGTAGAATAATGTGTCTGATTCTCTGTAATTATGATCTAAGTAGCCAATAGGCAGAGGGTAGAATAATGTGTCTGATTCTCTGTAATTATGATCTCAGTAGCCAATAGGCAGAGGGTAGAATAATTTGTCTGATTCTCTGTAATTATGATCTAAGTAGCCAATAGGCAGAGGGTAGAATAATTTGTCTGATTCTCTGTAATTATGGTATGGGAATAATAAAGATCTTTAATTTTGTAAAGTGGTTTCCTGCATCGACACCACAACATGTTCAGTCACCTCCTTGTCTGAAGGACAAGTGGATCAACAGGGTAATGTCTATTTATTTATTTTTACTCACGGAATGTAGTCCTATATTGAACAACATACAATTTCTCAATTGTTGTTGATGGTAGGCTACTCTGTTAAGTCTACATTATGATCAAATAGCCACAGTAGAATACTTTTTGAAACAGTAACTTAAAGTGGGTACAGCCTCAGCAAACGTGTGCTGGAAGTTGCACAGAATTTTCACACAGTTCAAGTTTGCACTCAGCAAACCTGAAATTTGCTCAAGTGCCTAATTTTTTATAAGCATATGTTTATTGTGAGAGAAATGTATGTTTGCTATTCAGATCAAAGTGTTTCAAAATAAGAAACGTTAAATTGCATAGGAGTGCCAACGTAACAAAGACATGAATCACATTTTAATAATACTGTAATTTAAAGTGAGTTATAAATCTTTGTGAATACTTTTCTTAGGCTAGACTCAATAAAACCTCTAGAAGTATTTGTTTTATTTAACCAGGGATGTCAGTTAAGAACAAATTCTTATTTATGACAGCCTACACCGGCCAAACCGGGCCAATTGTGAGACCCTATGGGACTCCCATTCACGGCCGGTTGTGATAGAGCCTGGATTTGAACCAGGGTGTCTGTAGTGATGCCTCTGGCACTGACATACAGTGCCTTAGACTGCTGCGCCACTTGGGAGCCCCAGGTATACTAAACAAAAATATAAACGCAACATGTAAAGTGTTCCCATGTTTCATGGGTTGAAATTAAAGATCTCAGATACGTTCCAAATGCACAAAAAAAAAAATCCCTGTTGTGAGTGAGTATTTCCCCTTTACCAAGATAATCCATCCACCTGACAGGTGTGTCATATCAAGAAGCTGATTAAACAGAACGATCATTACACAGTGCTGGGGACAATAAAAGGTCACTTTAAAATGTGCAATTTTCTCATACAACACAATGCCACAGATGTCTCAAGTTTTGAGGGAGAATTGGAATGCTGACTGCAGGAATGCCCATCAGAGCTGTAACCAGAAAACGGAATGTTAATTTCTCTACTAGAAGCTGCCACCAATGTCGTTTTAGAAAATTTGGCAGTATGTCCAACTGCCCTCACAACCGCAGACCACATGTAACCACGCCAGCCCAGGACCTCAACATCCGGCTTCTTCCCCTGCGGGATCATCTGAGACCAGCCACCCGGAGGGCTGATAAAAGTGTTTTGTTTGCACAACCAAAGAATTTCTGCACAAACTTTCAGAAACCATCTTCATGCTCGTCGTCCTCACTGGAGTTTAACGTCGTAACTGATGTAAGTGGGCAAATGCTCACCTTCGATGGCCGCTGGCACGCTGGAGAAGTGTGCTCTTCATGGACGAATCCCGGTTTCAACTGTACCGGGCAGATGGCAGACAGTGTGTGTGGCGTTGTGTGGGCAAGTGGTTTGCTGATGTCAACGTTGTTAACAAAGTGCCCCATGGTGGGGGTGGGGTAATGGTATGGGAAGGCATAAGCTACGGACAATGCACACAATTGCATTTTATTGATGGCAATTTAAATCCATAGAGATACCTTGATGAGATCTTGAGGCCTATTGTCGTGCCATTCATCCGCCACCATCACCTCATGTTTCAGCTTGATAATGCACGGCCCCATGTCTCAATGATCAGTACATAATTCCTGGAAGCTGAAAATGTCCCAGTTCTTCCATGGCCTGCATAATCACCAGACATGTCACCCATTGAGCATGTTTGGGATGCTCTGGATCAACATGTACAACAGCATGTTCCAGTTCCCACCAATATCCAGCAACTTAGCACAGCCATTGAAGTGGCACAACATTGAAGTGGCACAATGAACAGCCTGATCAACTGTATGCGAAGGAGATGTGTCGTGCTGCATGCATCATATGGTGGTCACATCAGACACTGACTGATTTTCTGATCCACGCCCCTACCTTTTTTTAAAGGTATCTGTGACCAACAGATGCATATACTCTACCGTTTCACAACACTAAAAGTTTTAGAACAGCTACTCATTCAAGGGATTTTATTTTTAATTTTTAACTATTTTCTACATTGTAGAATAATAGTGAAGACATCAAAACTATGAAATAACACATATGGAATCATATAGTAACCAAAAAGGTGTTAAACAAATAAAAATATATTTTATATTTGAGATTCTTCAAATAGCCCCCCTTTACCTTGAAGACAGCTTTGCACACTCTCAGCATTCTCTCAACCAGCTTCATGAGGTAGTCACCTAGAATGCATTTCAATAAACAGGTGTGCCTTCTTAAAAGTTGTGGAATTTCTTTCCTTCTTAATGCATTTGAGCCAATCAGTTGTGTTGTGACAAGGTAGGGGTGGTATACAGAAGATAGCCCTATTTGGTAAAAGACCAAGTCCATATTATGGCAAGAACAGCTCAAATAAGCTAAGAGAATGACAGTTCATCATTACCTTAGGGCATGAAGGTCAGACAATACATAATATTTCAAGAACTTTGAAAGATTCTTCAAGTGCAGTCACAAAAACCATCAAGCGCTATGATGACACTCGCTCTCATGAGGACCCTCACAGGAATGGAAGACTCAGAGTTACCTCTGCTGCAGAGGATAAGTTCATTACAGTTACCAGCCTCAGAATTTGCAGCCCAAATAAATGCTTCACAGAGTTCAAGTAACAGACACATCTCAACATCAACTGTTCAGAGGAGACTGTGTGAATCCGGCCTTCACGGTTGAATTACTGCAAAAAAAAACACTTCTAAAGGACACCAATAAGAAGAAGAGACTTGCTTGGGACAAGAAACATGAGAAACATGAGAAATGGAAATTAGACCGGTGGAAATTTGTCCTTTGGTCTGGAATCCAAATTGGAGATTTTTGGATCCCGCCTCTGTGTCTTTGTGAGACATGGTGTGGGTAAACGGATGATCTCCGCATGTGTGGTTCCCATCATGAAGCATGGAGGAGGAGGTGTTATGGTGTGGGGTGCTTTGCTGGTGAAACTGTCTGTGATGTATTTAGAATTTAAGGCACACTTAACTACCATGGCTACCACAGCATTCTGCAGTGAAACACAATCCCATCTGGTTTGGGTTTAGTGGGACTATAATTTGTTTTTCAACAGGACAATGACCCAACAATCATCCAGGCTGTGTAATGGCTATTTTACCAAAAAGGAGAGTGATGGAGTGATGCATCAGATGATCTGGTCTCCACAATCCCGCAACCTCAACAAAATTGAGATGGTTTGGGATGAGTCGGACCGCAGAGTGAAGGAAAAGCAGCCAATAAGTGCTCAGTATATGTGGGAACTCCTTCAAGACTGTTGGAAAAGCATTCCAGGTGAAGCCGGTTGAGAGAATGCCAAGAGTATGCAAAGCTGTCATCAAGGGAAAAGGTGGCTACTTTGAAGAATCTCAAATCTAAAATATATTTTGATTTGTTTAACACTTTTTGGTTACTACATGATTCCATATGTGTTATTTCATAGTTGTGATGTCTTCACTATTATTCTACAATGTAGAAAATAGTACAAATAAAGGAAAACCCTTGAATGAGTAGGTGTTCTAAAACTTTGGACCGGTAGTGTATGTATTCCCAGTCATGTGAAATCCATAGATTAGGTCCTAATGATTTTAATTAAATTGACAGATTTCCTTATATGAACTGTAACTCAGTCAAATCTTTGAAATTGTTGCATGTTGCATTTATAATTGTGTTCAGTGTAGATCATCTAGTTTCACTACTGATTCCCACTTCATTCAGAAGCTGTGGGGTATCCTACCACTGTGGATGGCAGGTTCATTCAGAACTAGAGGAGTATCTTACCACACTGGATGGCAGGTTCATTCAGAACTAGAGGAGTATCTTACCATACTGGATGGAAAGTTCATTCAGAAATAGAGGAGTATATTATCACTGTAGATGGCAGGTTCATTCAGAAATAGAGGATTATATTATCACTGTAGATGGCAGGTTCATTCAGAACTAGAGGAGTATCTTACCATACTGGATGGAAAGTTCATTCAGAAATAGAGGAGTATATTATCACTGTAGATGGCAGGTTCATTCAGAAATAGAGGATTATATTATCACTGTAGATGGCAGGTTCATTCAGAACTAGAGGAGTATCTTACCATACTGGATGGAAAGTTCATTCAGAAATAGAGGAGTATATTATCACTGTAGATGGCAGGTTCATTCAGAAATAGAGGATTATATTATCACTGTAGATGGCAGGTTCATTCAGAACTAGAGGAGTATCTTACCACACTGGATGGAAAGTTAATTCAGAAATAGAGGAGTATATTATCACTGTAGATGGCAGGTTCATTCAGAAATAGAGGATTATATTACCACTGTAGATGGCAGGTTGATTCAGAAATAGAGGATTATATTACCACTGTAGATGGCAGGTTGATTCAGAAATAGAGGATTATATTACCACTGTAGATGGCCCGTTCAGTGACTTTGCTCCTCTCTATATTGTGACATTATGATAATTTGTATACAGTACCAGTCAAAAGTTTGGACACACCTACTCATTCAAGGGTTTTTCTTTATTTTTACTATTTTCTACATTGTAGAATTGTAGAATTTGTAGAATTGTAGAATTTAAATAACACATATGGAATCATGAAGTAACCAAAAAAAGTGTTAAACAAATCAAAAATATAGTTTAAAGTAGCCACCCTTTGCCTTAATGACAGATTTGCACACACTACAATATTATAGGGATAATGTCATGCTAATATAAACCTAGTTCGAAACTGACCTGGCTCTCTACTACAGACTATTAAATGAGTTCAATGAAAGCACTATTTTTTTGGAAACAACCGTACAGTTTCTCACCTAGCTTAACAAATCACATCTGCTTATGGTCAACTTTTAATATCTTCTTTGACATGCCTGGAATTACCAGCTGCACTAGTCCTTCCGCTACCCAAGAGTGGTAAAGAGGCCTTTACTGGTTCTAACAGGAAACCTATCAGCTTGTTGCCAGCACTTAGAAAACAGTTGGAAAAAATTGTGTTTGACCAAATACAAGGCTATTTCTCTGTAAACAAATTAACAACAGACTTCCAGCATGCTTATAGGGAAGGGCACTCAACATGTACTGCACTGACACAAATGACTGATGATTGGTTGAAAGAAATTGATAATAAGAAGATTGTGGGAGTTGTACTGTTAGATTGCAGTGCAGTCTTTTATATTATTGACCATAAGCTGTTGTTGAGAAAACGTACAGTGCATTGCGAAAGTATTCGGCCCCCTTGAACTTTGCGACCTTTTGCCACATTTCAGGCTTCAAACATTAAGATATAAAACTGTATTTTTTTGTGAAGAATCAACAACAAGTGGGACACAATCATGAAGTGGAACGACATTTATTGGATATTTCAAACTTTTTTAACAAAACAAAAACAGACAAATTGGGCGTGCAAAATTATTCAGCCCCCTTAAGTTAATACTTTGTAGCGCCACCTTTTGCTGCGATTACAGCTGTAAGTCGCTTGGGGTACGTCTCTATCAGTTTTGCACATTGAGAGACTGACATTTTTTCCCATTCCTCCTTGCAAATCAGCTCGAGCTCAGTGAGGTTGGATGGAGAGCATTTGTGAACAGCAGTTTGTTCAGCATATGTTATGGCTTTTCAACCTCTGCCATATAGTGGATTCAGAACTATCAAATAGAACTCTGAGGGTTTTCTTTAATGAAAACTTCCCTAATGTCAAACATGTAACTTGTGGTGTACCACAGGGCAGCTCTCTAGGCCCTCTATTATTTTATATTTTTACCAATGACATGCCACTGGCATTAAACAAAACATGCGTGTCCATGTATGCTGATGATTCAATCATATACGCATCAACAACCACAGCTAATAAAAGTCAAAGAGTTGCAATCAGTTTTAGAATGGGTGGCCAGTAATAAACTGGTCCTGAACATCTCTAAACCTAAGAGAATTATATTTGGTATAAATCATTCCCTAAGTTCTAGACCTCAGCTGAATCTGGTAATGAATTGTGTGGCTGCTGAATAAATTGAGGAGACTAAATTACTAGATTGTAAACTGTCATGGTCAAAAGATTCAATAGTTGTAAAGATGGGGAGAGGTCTGTCCGTAATAAAGAGATACTCTGCTTTTTTGACACCACACTCCACAAAGCAAGTCCTGCAGGCTCTAGTTTGATCTTGTCTTGATTATTGTCCAGTCATATGAGCTGCAAAGAAAGACCTAGTTAAGATGCAGCTGGCCCAGAACAGAGTGGCACGTCTTGCTCTTCGTTGTAGAGGGCTAATATTAATACTGTGCATGCTAGTCTCTTTTGGCTGAAAGTTGAGGAAACACTGACTTCGTCACTTCTTGTTTTTATAAGAAACATTAACGGGTTGGAAATTCCAAATGGTTTGCATAGTCAACTTACACACAGCACTGACACACATAGTTACCCCACCAGACATGCCACCAGGGGTCTTTTCACTGTCCCCAGGTCCAGGACAAATTCAAGAAAAGGTACAGTATTATACAGAGCCATGAGTGCATGGAACTTCCTTCCATCTTATGTAGCGGAAGTGAACAGCAACACCACCTCTCCCCCATGTGACCTACTTGCTGTGTGTATGAACTGACATGTATGTGTAACTGATAGATGCACACACACATTAATGTTTTACATTTATTTAACTAGGCAAGTCGGTTAAGAACAAATTATTATTTACAATGACGGCCTACCGGGGAACAGTGTGTAAACCGCCTTGTTCATGGGCAGAAGGACAGATTTTTACCTTGTCAGCTCAGGGATTAGATTCAGCAACTGGCCCAACGCTCTAACCACTAGGCTACCTGCCGCCTCTACGCTCTAACCACTAGGCTACCTGCCGCCTCTACGCTCTAACCACTAGGCTACCTGCCGCCTCTACGCTCTAACCACTAGGCTACCTGCCGCCTCTACGCTCTAACCACTAGGCTACCTGCCGCCTCTACGCTCTAACCACTAGGCTACCTGCCGCCTCTACGCTCTAACCACTAGGCTACCTGCCGCCTCTACGCTCTAACCACTAGGCTACCTGCCGCCTCTACGCTCTAACCACTAGGCTACCTGCCGCCTCTACGCTCTAACCACTAGGCTACCTGCCGCCTCTACGCTCTAACCACTAGGCTACCTGCCGCCTCTACGCTCTAACCACTAGGCTACCTGCCGCCTCTACGCTCTAACCACTAGGCTACCTGCCGCCTCCACGCTCTAACCACTAGGCTACCTGCCGCCTCCACGCTCTAACCACTAGGCTACCTGCCGCCTCCACGATCTAACCACTAGGCTACCTGCCGCCTCTACGCTCTAACCACTAGGCTACCTGCCGCCCCAAATGTGTGTCAATTGTAAAGTTTTTTGTCTGTAATGTATTATTTGTTATGTGTCAGACCCCAGTAAGACTAGCTGTCGCCATCGGGGTCGACTAATGGGGATCCTAATATATCAAATAAAGAAATAATCTTTCTTATTAGCACCAGGTAATACTAGCTAATAGCAGCTTTCCTCAGCTTCTATTCAAAACAATGCTACAACAATGCACAGATGAATATACACCGAGTGTATAAAGCATTAAGAACACCGTCCTATTGCGTTGTACCCCTCCCCCATTTTCCCATCAGAACAGACTCAATTCCTCAGGGCATGGACTCTACAAGGTGTCGAGAGCGTTCCACAGGGATGCTGGCCCATGTTGACTCCAATGCTTCCCACAGTTGTGTCAAATTGGCTGGATGTCCTTTGGGTGGTGAACCATTCTTGATACATACAGGAAACTGTTAAGCGCGAAAAACTCAGCAGCGTTGCAGTTCTTCACACAAACCGGTGCGCCTAGCTCCTACTACCATACCCCGTTCAAAGGTAGTTAAATATTTTTGTCTTGCCCATGTAACAGTACTCGTCTTGCGTTGTGTACAATCAGTCATCGACACGGAACTCCAACATGTAGCACCAGTCATGTAGCTTTATTCTGATAAGAACGACACAAAATTGCACGTCATGCAATGCACGTCTCACCATCCAACTCTGCACTCACGCACGCTGGTTTGGTGCTTGTTCACTGGGACAGTTACCAAAATAATACAATTACAATATAATATATTTAACAATGTACCTGATAAGAACGACACAAAATTGCACGTCATGCAATGCACGTCTCACCATCCAACTCTGCACTCACGCACTGTACAAAATATATGAACCCCCCCACCAGACACAGTAAGTTGCTAGCTAATACTGGCGGGAATTCTCTACAACAAAATGCACAACAAATATTTTCCAAAAACCGCTGCATCTTATCGAATAACATTTACAAACAATTTTATATAAATTGTACATTTAAATTATCACTTGAGAGTATAAAAATCACTTTTGATGTACAGTGCTTTGCAACCAACAACTTACCGCTGGTTTGGTGCTTGTTCACTGGGACGATTCTAACTGGAACATCCCCCCTCGTAAGCAAGCTACGCAAACCAGCCAATAAGATGCCATGTTGAGTAGGTGAAGGCAAGACAAACTCAAACCAAAAACCCATTGGCTTAACAATAAAGTGGCAAGTGGAATCACCAATATAACCCTGTTACACCCATTCACCCTCTGAATGGCACACATACTCAATTGACTCAAGGCTTAAAAATCATTCTTTAACCTGTCTCCTGCCCTTCATCTACACTGATTGAAGTGGATTTAACAAGTGACATGAAAATGGGACCATAGCTTTCACCTGGATTCACCTGGACAGTCTGTGTCTCAGGGGTCTCCAACAGGTCGATCGCTGAGTAGTTTGCCAAACAATTCTGAAGGTAATGTGATTTTCATGTGTTCCACCGCATACTGTCATTAACAAATCTCACAAACATCAGACGCAGCAAGTTCCAAGCTACTATCTTATCGACGCAAGATTGACATTATCCCACCCCTGGTTAGCTACTACTGGTTTAAAAAGGCAAACCTAACACAATATTTGCCAATTAATTTCCAGCAATATTGCCCCTGTATGTCTGTGTGGTGCATATGTTTGCTAATCACTCCATGTGTGGCGATTTGATGTGATAAACGTCTTGTGGGTTGACAGAAATACTTTCCCCCAAACCTTCTCAATTAAATGTTAACTGCAAAGTAGGCTTGCTTACCTGGCAGAAGTATATCATGAGTATATCATTTGTATCTATTATTTGTTATTTACTAACTTTGCCACTAGTACCATCGCTAGAGCAGCACATTAGATGGCACAATCCTCACTCGCTAGATGCGCAATTAAAGGGGAATTACACAAAAAAAATCTGAATGTGTTTGTTTTCTTCCAGACCTAAAACAAATGTGATATGATTTTAGCATTGCCATCAACACAGAACGTCCAATTTCGTTGTTTCTCTATGAACAATTGTATTTTTGATTGCGAAAAACTAAACTAAAACCAGGAAAACTAAAACTGAGAAAGGTATATTGAATTTGGGAAAATATGAAACAGAATTTGGGAAAAAAAATCACAGATTTTATAAGGCCTCCCTTAGAGTTGTTTGTGAACCGTTATTTTACAAGGTATATTGACATAAAATACAGCGCACTACTTTATCTTGTACACCAAGGACCCGGGGAAGAGTTGTTTATTAACCATTATATTACCACCTATATTGACAGAAAACACACATCTTGTACACCAAGGACCCAGGGAAGAGTTGCAGGGGAGAAGAGAAGAATGGGGCTATTTAATGACTAGGAAAAAAAATTGTAACTTGTGACATGTTACATTTTTTTTGAAGTAGCTCTTATGCTAGAAAAGGTTGGAGACCCTTGCTCTATGTCATGGGAAATGCCATTTATAATGTTTTGTAAACTCAGTGCCTTCAGAAAGTATTCATACCCCTTGACTTATTCCACATTTTGTTGTGTTACAGCCTAAATTCAAAATTGATTAAAAATAAATAAATCCTCACACATCTACATACAATACCCCATAATGACATCACAATACCCCATAATGACATCACAATACCCCATAATGACATCACAATACCCCATAATGACATCACAATACCCCTTAATGACAAAGTGAAAACATGTTCTTAGACATTTTTGTAAATGTATTGAAAATTAAATACAGAAATCTTTCATTTACATAAGTATTCACACCCCTGAGTCAATACATGTCAGAATAACAAGTTAAGCCTCTAAAAGCTTTGCACACCTGGATTGTACAATATTTGCATAATATATATTTTTTTTAATTAATCAAGCTCTGTTAAGTTTGTTGTTGATCATTGCTAGACAGCCATTTTCAAGACTTGACATAGATTTATGTCAACAATGTAACTAGGCCACTCAGGAACAGTCAATGTCGTCATGTTAAGTAAATGCAGTGTATATTTGGCCGTATGTCTTAGGTTATTGTACTGCTGAAATGTGAATTTGTTTCCCAGTGTCTGTTGTAAAGCTGACTGAACCAGGTTTCCACTAGGCTTTTGACTATGCTTAGCTCCATGGTTAGCTCCAAACTCCCTAGTCCTTGCCGATGACAAGCATACCCATAACATGATGCAACCACCACCATGCTTGAAAATATGAAGAGTGGTAGTCAGTGATGTGTTGTGTTTGATTTGCCCCAAACATAACGCTTTTTATTCAGGACATTTCTTAGCCAAATGTTATGCAGTTTTACTTTAGTGCCTTGTTGCAAACAGGATGCATGTTTTGGGCGGCAGGTAGCCTAGTGGTTGGAGCGTTGGGCGTGTAACCGAAAGGTTGCTAGATCGAATCCCTGAGCTGACAATGTAAAAAAAATGTTTTCTGCCCCTGAACAAGGCCTTTCACCCATTGTTCCCAGGCCGTCATTGTAAATAAGAAAATTAATAATTTTAATAAAAAAATGGAATATTTGTATTCTGTACAGGCTTCCTTCTCTTCACTCAGCCAATTAGGTTAGTATTGTGGAGTAACTACAATGTTGTTGATCCATCCTTAGTTTTCTCCTATCACAGCCATTAAACTCTGCAACTGTTTTAAAGTCAACATTGGCCTCATGGACGCCCATATCTTTGTAGTGACTGGGTGTATTGATACACCATCCAAAGTGTAATTAATAACTTCACCATGCTCAAAGGAATACTCAATGTCTGCTTTTATTTCTTATTTTTTTACCCAATAGGAGCCCTTCTTTGCAAGCCATTGAAAAACCTTGCTGGTCTTTGTGGTTGAATCTGTGTTTGAAATTCACTGCTCGACTGAGGAACCTTATAGATAATTGTATGTGGGGTACAGAGATGAGGTAGACATGCAAAAATAATGTTAAACACTATTATTGCACGCAGAGTGAGCCCATGCAACTTATTATGTGACTTGTTGAGCAAATGTTCACTCCTGAACTTATTTAGGATTGCCATAACAAAGGGGTTGAATACTTATTGACTCAAGACATTTCAGCTTTTCATTTTTAATTCATTTGTAAAAAATTCTAAAAACATAATTCCACTTGGCATTTTGGGCTATTGTATGTAGGCCAGTGTCACAAAATCTACATGTTATACATTTTAAATTCAAGCTGTAACACAACAACATGTGGAAAAACTCAAGGGGTGTGAATACTTCTGAAGGCACTGTAGCACCCCTTACTGCTACAATAAATAGGCTATAGCACTAACAATGCCATGGATAACAGTATATTGGGGTCTGCACCAAATACGGTATGCTCTCCAGCACTTCAGCTGTGTTAGCTAACTAAAGAATGCATATTTTCTGCCACAGGACTGTCATTAACAACCATCTTCAGCTGGCGTGCCGAAAATGCTTTGAACATCAGAGAAGATAACAATAGAGACACCTCTGAAGAGAGAGAATGTGAGGAGCGCGACTCTGGTAGAACAGGAGAATGTAAAAAGAGATCCACTGCAGCTGCAGGTGATGAAAACTTTAGTCTTAAATGCTTCTCAAGGGGCACTGAACACCAACGAGCCATACTGTCACAGAAGTCACAGGATTTCCTGGTTTTAGGGTCCAATAACTAAATAGTATCTCCATTTTGTGGTACATTTATTTTGTAAATCTCAGCGTTAGGCCGAATTAAATAAATTTAGGAGAATGTAATGTAATATATATCGTGTTAAAGTCTTAATTTTTAACAGTAGTAACTATTGTAGTTTTCATCTAATATAGTAATGCATTGATAAGGAAATAAACAATATGATTTTCCTTGAGAATTTTCCCTCCTATCACACACTGGTGAACCCCATGCTAGTTCTGGCTGGTGGTTTAGCCACTCAGATAGACAGGCAGACTGGCATCATCTGTTGCATGGCGTTAGTGGCGTCACCTCCACTCACATCCCCCTGGAGAAGACTGAGACTGGGGAGGAACTCACCAGGCTGAACACTAGGCCTGAACACTAATGCTGGTTCTGCTCAGACCTCCACTCAGTAAGAGTGCTGATCTAGGATCAATAGAGCCTTATAGAGCATAATAAATATAATTATATGGACTCTGGGACCTGATCCTAAATCAACACTCCGACTCCGAGACTCTTTGTGAATACTAACCCTAAACTGTAAGGCTCAGCCCCAACCACAGAGGGAATACCCTCCAGGCGATGAGCCTTCAACACTCTGGCCTGTAGTCAGCGGGTGGGGGAACATGGGGGAACATGCCTCCAACATGACTACCAGGGAGCAGATGGCAGCGCCAGCCAGAGAGCTGTGTTCATCACCAATAACACCAGTCCCTTGGCACCAACAAGAATGGTCTTGTCAGCAGTCAGCTACACACTGGGTAGTGGTGGGGGCCAATCTCTCATTCTAACCCTGGATGGATGAATACAGAGGGAGCCGGATGGCTGTTATTAAGGACTAGGATGGTCTATTTCCGTTTATCACTATATGGACTATAAATTATACGTGTAGAGAGCTAATTAATTAATGTGAAAAGGAAACTATCAATTCCTGCATAAATGATTCTTTACATACAACGTTTGTATCTATTGGATTTTATATGCAAGTAATCATAATGAGATTTTATATGCATGTAATCATAATGTTTTATCCTCCTCACACAGTCCGTCTTTATTTCAGCGATTGATTGATTGATTGATTGATTGATTGTTTTTCTGTCTGATTATAAACCAAAGACTGAAACAAAAACAAAAGAGGAGTTTTCTATGAACTATCCAATATGTTTGGAAAATAATGTTTACAATGCCCTGTTATCCTATCAGTTAACCTCCTGACATTCAACACCTCCTAATGAATAAAAATGTGTCAAAGCAAACCTCCAGACCATCAGACCATTGGGAGATGAGATGCGTGAATGAACTGTCTGCCCTCCTTCCTGATGATAACAATCCCATAACAATCTCATACACACTCAAATGTACCCCAGAGATTACACACTGAAATGCACCCCAATATAAAGAGCTGCTCACATGTGTAAGACCTACGAACCTGTTTATATTGTACTTCTCTCTCTCTCTCTGTCTTTCTCTCTCTCTCTCTCTCTCTCTCTCTCTCTCTCTCTCTCTCTCTCTCTCTCTCTCTCTCTCTCTCAGCCTCTCAGGAAGTGTGGGGAGTATGAAAGAAAATAAATCTCCCATCCATCCCTAACAGTAAGTGACAGTCATGATGGCTAATCCTCTCCTCTCACTCCTCCGGTCTGTAGTTAGCCTTGTCTAAACACTAGTTTTCATGGTTATTGGACACCATCAGTGAGTGGATCGGCTGTGTCTGTAAACAAAGCCACTTTATCTGAGATCCTGATCTGAGCAACAGTGACAACAACCTCTGACTCCCACTGATTACCTGACTGAGGTACACCCTGAAGGTTGCCTGGACAGGACCGTAAAGAAGAGGAGTGCTGATCTAGGATCAGATTCCCCCCTTTGTCCTCATAATCTCATTCATTAATGATCTAAAAGGCTGATCCTAGATCAGCACTAATACCCTGAGACACTGTGAATACAGCCCTGGGCGGATTGGTCAGAGTGTAACATACCTGAGAGCACACCTGATGTGGCTAACTACTGCTGTCCACTGAGTTAATGAGATGAGTGTTGAAAGTTATTGATCTGTCTGGTTTAACAAATTGCTTTGTTTTTTGAGGACCACCCAGCATCAGTTATTAAGGAGGTTCACCATATATTGCATGAATGCACTGCACATAGCTTGAGTAAGAAGATTTAAAGTTTTGGTCACTGAATCCTGAGATTTTCCAATATTCAATTTCTCTCATGGATTTATTTGGTTCCTAAAGACTTTTGTATCTGGTCCATTGTCTTATCAGAAATATGCAGCCCTTAAATCAAAATTTGAACACAAAGCAAATTTCAATTAAATAATATTGTTATTATTTGTTTATTGTTTATTATTTATGTTATTATTTGTTATAATACTATAATATGATTACAAATTAATAATATTACATTATTCCTGTCTTTTGTTACTTTTAATCCAAATAACTTTGAACATTAAATTGTCTAATTAAATATTAGTTACGGTAATTATATCTAAATATTTGAGAAACAAAAATCCTTATAATCAGTGGTGTAAAAATACTTGAAAGTACTACTAAGTAGTTTTTTGGGGTATTTGTACTTCACTTTACTATTTATATATTTTTTTTACTTTTACTCCACTACATTCCTAAAGAAAATAATGTACTTTTTACTCCATACATTTTCTGGCACCTAAAAGTACTCGTTACATTTCGAATGCTTAGCAGGACAGGAAAATGGTCAAATTCACGCACTTCTCAAGAGAACATCCCTGGTCATCCCTACTGCCACTGATCTGACAGACTCACTAAACACAATGCTTCGTTTGTTAACTATGTCTGAGTGTTGAAGTGTGCCCCTGGCTATACGTAAATTTAAAAATCAAGAAAATCGTGCCGTCCAGTTTGCTTAATATAAGGAATGTGAAATAATTTATATTTGTGCTTTTGATACTTAAGTATATTTAAAAAACAAATACTTTTAGACTTTTATTCAAGTCGTATTTTACTATTACGTTAGTAATTTTCTGTTAAGACATCTTTACTTTTACTCAAGTATGATAATTGGGTACTTTTTGCACCACTACTTATAATGAACTTTTTGAATGATGCAAAACCTAAAACGAATGGTTAGGCAAAAGTGAAATAATTATTGATTATAGGCCTATTTTATTTCAATAATTGCATACAACTTACACATTTAATTGAATTTACCCTATTATTATTATGATTAAACATATTAGACTATTGATCTCCTAACAACTTTATCGGAACAGATATTATAAGAAAGTGCAATGGCTTCGATGTGTAAATGAATAAATGCATAAAAAATAAACAATATAGTCTACTTTCATTGAATTAAAACATGTATTAATGGGTTTTTTAAATCACTACTGGAAATGGACGAAAAGTATGCCTTTATGTTTTTTACAGGCTTTTTAAGCTACCGGCGGGTTCAACGCCTGGGTGCGTTGTTTTATGCTTATTTTAATGCATCCAATCTCAGAAAATGTAGCAATAATGAATAGACCTATAACTTAAGGAGTAAAATAACTATAGCTGGATGTTGAAACTTTGTCCTCTGCAAACAGTAGTTTCAGTCATTTGCATTGATCCTGTTTTTGTTGCTTTGTTTACGACGTTTTTTTAGACATTTTTTGTTTCCTGAATAAATTACCATCCCTACCAACATGTTGCATGTTCAGGGATCATAAGGACATTTCTTCCATCACGGAACTATAGAGTGAGTTCTCAATTCTAATGCTTACACTCATTGTAATTTAGCTCGTGCGTAATATGTCCCCATACGTGTGCAATAACAAGGATATGCATAAACCTATGATATTATTTAAAATAATTTAACAATATTCGTTAAATTAAAGTACTTGTTCGCTTACCTTGGAACCTGTGTCCGAGATATCTGTTTCGAAGAACCCACGGGTAGAAATTCAACGTGTCTCTCTGATGCGGGTTGAAGAAAGGCTGAGATGGAAGCTGGAGGGGATGCAGGGGCAGACCGGAGTTCCCTGTGTGTGTGCCCGGGTCAGGGAACATCATGTCTGGACTGCTGTATAAAGTCCTGCCGGAGTTCTGGAAACAACTCCCAAAGGGCGCCGGGTGAATTGATTCCGTGAACCTCAGCGCTGTAGGTCTGATCGGTTCGTCGCCGGTAGTCGAAGAGTTCACGTCTTTCCCAACCAGGGATTCGATGGTAAAACATTTCTTACTGTGTTGGTACATGATCAAATAGGTTGTAGTTTATATATTTCTAATAATATATTCAATAACACTGTTATAAAACAGGTGATGCAGAAGAAGAACCTCACAACAGAAGCAGTAGAACAGTTCCCGGGAAATCCATAACTCGCAGTTCCTTGCGCGTGCAAACCTCGTTGCCAATATCAGTGGACGTCTGGAAGCGGGTTGCCTGTAGAGCCGGTTCAGTTGTCTCCGTCACTTGTCTCAGGATATCGTCCGGTTTTCTCTGCTGTAACAATATGCCAAAAATCAAGTTTCGGTTCTAGTTACCACTGCAACGTCAGATCTATTAGTCTGTGATTACTTTAGGTTTATGACAGCCTGGCTCTTGTCTCGGTCTCATCACTCCTGGAAACCATTGTTGGACTGTGCTGTATTAGGAGCCAGGATCAGTAGGCTAAGCCTTTGAGAAAGAGCCTGTCACTCGTCAGACTCAATACCTGGTCTCTACTGTCGGTGACAGAGGTGTGGTGGGCATGCGCAGATACGACCGTGTAGCCTAGCGGATGACAGCCATTTTGTTAGTCTGAATGATTGACTTATGCTCCATTGAATTGACTTGTGACTAATAATAGCCTATCCATATACGTTTATTTAAATGTTGCAAAGTGATATCATATTAAATCAGAAGCACCATAATATGAGATGTTCTTGTTAATGATTGACTAATTATAACTTACTCAAAACAAGTTTATTATTCCCTATGTCCCGTCCCCAAATGGTCCCTAAAATCTAGGAAATTAGCATTGTAATAGAAAACCATAAAAAAGATTCTCACACAAATGAGTTATTCTGCTATTTCCTATCTTATAGCCCATATCTATTTCCTATCTTATAGCCCATATCTATTTCCTATCTTATAGCCCATATCTATTTCCTATCTTATAGCCCATATCTATTTCCTATTTTATAGCCCATATCTATTTCCTATTTTATAGCCCATATCTATTTCCTATCTTATAGTCCATATCTATTTCCTATCTTATAGCCCATATCTATTTCCTATTTTATAGCCCATATCTATTTCCTATCTTATAGCCCATATCTATTTCCTATCTTATAGCCCATATCTATTTCCTATCTTATAGCCCATATCTATTTCCTATCTTATAGCCCATATCTATTTCCTATTTTATAGCCCATATCTATTTCCTATCTTATAGCCCATATCTATTTCCTATCTTATAGCCCATATCTATTTCCTATCTTATAGCCCATATCTATTTCCTATTTTATAGCCCATATCTATTTCCTATCTTATAGCCCATATCTATTTCCTATTTTATAGCCCATATCTATTTCCTATTTTATAGCCCATATCTATTTCCTATTTTATAGCCCATATCTATTTCCTATCTTATAGCCCATATCTATTTCCTATCTTATAGCCCATATCTATTTCCTATCGTATAGCCCATATCTATTTCCTATCTTATAGCCCATATCTATTTCCTATCTTATAGCCCATATCTATTTCCTATCGTATAGCCCATATCTATTTCCTATCGTATAGCCCATATCTATTTCCTATCGTATAGCCCATATCTATTTCCTATCTTATAGCCCATATCTATTTCCTATCTTATAGCCCATATCTATTTCCTATTTTATAGCCCATATCTATTTCCTATCTTATAGCCCATATCTATTTCCTATTTTATAGCCCATATCTATTTCCTATCGTATAGCCCATATCTATTTCCTATCTTATAGCCCATATCTATTTCCTATTTTATAGCCCATATCTATTTCCTATCGTATAGCCCATATCTATTTCCTATTTTATAGCCCATATCTATTTCCTATCTTATAGCCCATATCTATTTCCTATTTTATAGCCCATATCTATTTCCTATCTTATAGCCCATATCTATTTCCTATCTTATAGCCCATATCTATTTCCTATCGTATAGCCCATATCTATTTCCTATCGTATAGCCCATATCTATTTCCTATCGTATAGCCCATATCTATTTCCTATCTTATAGCCCATATCTATTTCCTATTTTATAGCCCATATCTATTTCCTATCGTATAGCCCATATCTATTTCCTATCTTATAGCCCATATCTATTTCCTATCTTATAGCCCATATCTGACAGTGGCACCTGTAGGTTTATTGATCAATTTAATTCTAGGTCAAAGATCAGACTAGTCATCAGACTAGTCCCTGATAATTCTAGGGATTAACTACAAAATATCTCTGAGGTTTACTATGATTTTTTTTTAGTCAAGGTATCCAAAACCACTGATGACTGAAAATAATTTAAGTCCTTTACAGAATAGGCCTATAGGTCTGCTAAATGAAAGTCCTTTACAGAATGGGCGTATAGATCTGATATTTGATACTCCTTTACAGAATAGGCCTATAGGTCTGCTAAATGAAAGTTCTTTACAGAATAGGCCTATAGGTCTGCTAAATGAAAGTTCTTTACAGAATAGGCCTATAGGTCTGCTAAATGAAACTCCTTTTGAGAATAGGTCAGTTAAAGAGGTATTGTTTTACTAAGGTCAAAGGTCTGGGAAATATGTCCTCTTTACGCTATGTCCAGGGTACCTTCCCTCCCTCTTTTGGTAGTTACCATCTTAGATGTTGTTGAGGGAGAGGAGGGGGTACCAGTAGATCAGAGGAACAGCCAGTCCCAGGAACCCAGGACAGATGTCAGTCCTTTCAGGGGAGAAATAATCAGGACGAACCACAAAAGCCCCCTGCTTCCATCTTTCATGATCTGCTCTGTGGAAGCTGATGTGAACCACCAAGGGCCAAAGAGTCCTTTGAGTCCCAAAGGAGTTTACTCTCCACCCCTCTTGTTCCCTATACCAATCCTATACCGCCCAGTCCCCCTGTATAGAATTAATAGGTTTTACTGGCAGATCTAGCCCCGGAGCCTTTGATTCAGGTGGCCATTAACAACTATTAATTTTGCCTCTGGCAATTAATGACAGAATTTGCTGGTCTGAAAGGAGGTTTTAAGCAGCTGGAGTTTTTGTAGGCACGCAGGGGTGTGAAGCTGAGTTAAAATGTGATTATTGTCCCCCTGCATGGTCTGCCTTGAATCAGCTAACTGGAGTTAAGTCCCTTTTACAAGGAATGAGGTTACTCTATTCAGAAAGGAACAGAAATAGGATGTGTTATAGGAAATGCCTGTCATTTACTTTATTATACATAGTAAGCTACAGTATAAAGGACATGAAAAACATGAGCCGTTTATAGAACTCTGATGAATGGAACGTTCATGGACAACATCAGGTCATTACAGATTACCTTCATGGTTTCAGTACATTGAATGAGAAATGGAATGAAGAAAACGGTTATTAAATATACATTGTTGTTGATGATATTAAATCAGTATTTTAATAATAACTTTATCAATTCAAATAGTTACAGTATTGCCCTAGTTAACTACATTTGTCAAGGGTAAAGTTGAGGGGCATAATTTTGTCAAATCTTGTGCTGGTTTAATAATTTATTTTCATTTGCATTTCATTTGGTGGTGAATGAATGATTTCAAGTGAATTCATTAGTTACTTTGGGAGCTCTATTTTTTTTTGCAGTTAATTAGGATCCCCAGTATCTGTTGCAAAAGCATCAACTACTCTTCCTGGGATCCACACAAAACATGAAACATTACCTAATACAGAACATTAATAGACAAGAACAGCTCAATGACAGAACTACATACATTTTTTTTGTTTAAGGGCACATGTAGCCTCCATGTCAATGCATTCACACAAACTATTATGTGGTCAATGCCCTCTAGTGGATTTTAATGGTCTCAGTAAAGGTCAGTGCGTGCTGAGTAAAAACTTTTACTTTTAAAGATAATATTGATATTCTGTTCAAATCAGATCTGGGATAGAATTCATGATATTCTCTATAATATATAGATCTATTACCTAGGCAAAAAAAAAAAGTTTAATTAAATTCAACAATATTCTATTGTATTTTATTTACCCCAAATTTACTTTAACTTTATTCGTTATTAATTATATAATGTGAATTAATTTCACACGTATTATTTTTTAATAACTACATAATGGAAACTTCCATCTACTACCTAATTGCCATTTTTTTATTTAAATGTTTTATTTCACCTTTATTTAACCAGGTAGGCCAGTTGAGAACAAGTTCTCATTTACAACTGCGCCATGGCCAAGATAAAGCAAAGTAGTGCGACACAAACAACAGCACAGAGTTACACATGGAATAAACAAGCGTACAGTCAATAACACAATAGAAAAAAAAGGTATATGTACAGTGTGCAAATGGCGTGAGGAGGAATTTAACCTTGAAGCATATTTAGGCTCAAATTGTGGAACGTTTTGTGCCCTTATGGCTGTCTCTCTCTCTCCGGACTGTCTGATTTATTTACTCTCGCGGACAAACATTTCCTGTCGCTGTCAGCTCGAGTCCATAAAGGTCAATTAGGGAAAAGAATGTCAGTGTTGCGTCTGACTTTAAGCTTTTACCTCCACACACCTGGCTTCTAGGAACATAATACCTGGTTAAGTGAAGGCCAGTATGCCTGGGGGGACTTCTTAACTCATTGAAAACGAATAAACAGTCTGTAGTGGCCCATAATGCATTAGTCACTCAGTTTGGTGCTATATCTGCAGTCTTGTGTCCATCACACTATTGTCATCCGAGTATATTATAATTAGTCGATTTGGATGATATATTTATGTAGCCTATAATTATTTGCAGCAAATAGTGTGTTCTTTAATAAATCCAAACTTGCTGTTTTGGACACGGCATTTCCTATATATTATTAATCATTTCACATCTATAAGCCAAAGGTTTATTTTTATTTTTTTAAATACAAGATAATTACATATCAAGTAGCTAAAACATATCAGTCAAAAGAACAATATAGAGACAGTGATCAGTACAAAATATTCCACATTAAGAACAGAAACAACAGCAATATAGGAGGCTATGCCTATATCCTGGGTTCGGTATAAAGCTAGGCCTATATCCTGGGTTTGGTACAGAAGGCTTACACCCTGTGTTCGGTATAAAGCTAGGCCTATATCCTGGGTTCGGTATAAAGATAGGCCTATATCCTGGGTTCGGTATAAAGCTAGGCCTATATCCTGGGTTCGGTATAAAGCTAGGCCTATATCCTGGGTTCGGTATAAAGCTAGGCCTATATCCTGGGTTCGGTATAAAGCTAGGCCTATATCCTGGGTTCGGTATAAAGCTAGGCCTATATCCTGGGTTCGGTATAAAGCTAGGCCTATATCCTGGGTTCGGTATAAAGCTAGGCCTATATCCTGGGTTCGGTATAAAGCTAGGCCTATATCCTGGGTTCGGTATAAAGCTAGGCCTATATCCTGGGTTCGGTACGTGGATAAATGCCGCCACATAAACTGAAAGGAAACCCAATAAAAACTGCAGGTGTAAAAGGAATGCAGGGGGAAATTAAATCACATAAGGAATGTTGTGATATGGGGAATATAAAATATATTACACAAATGATATGGCTAAATCTTCAGTGACTCATAGCCTAGTTGTCAGCTGATGAGCACAAGCATACCATGCCAGGCCACGCAGTGGTAAAATATCGGCAATATTCTCTCTTGTTTGACAATAATAAGAATTCAAGAATCACCATGAATGTGTGTGGTGGGCTCAAGGCATTTACTAATATAAAACATATTTAAAAAACTCGTCATTGTCCACGGAAATCAACTCATCCTCCTCCTTGCTCGACGTTTCACCGTGAGCGTGTCTCTCCGGTACACCGATAATGTCCCCGTGGGCCTTCCTCCACCGCGTTCTCCTGTCCTGGAACCAGACCTTGACCCGTGTCTCAGCGATGAGGCCAGAATAATCTTCTCGGTCCCGCTCATGTACCGCTGCTTACTGCACACCTCATCTAGTTTAGTCAGCTGGTTGTCGGTGTGTAGATAGTGCGGGATCTCCGCACGAAGGTTCCCCTATAGACTGTCCGGTTGTCCTGCAGAGAGAAAACAAACATTAATTTGCTATATATTCTTAATTATACATTATCCCAATGACCCCTATTCCGTATTCCATTTGGAATTAATAGAGGAGTCAGATCATCCGTTTTACAAAACAATTCGATGCGAGACCTATAATGTATGCTACTCTCCCTTGGACCGTAACAATACAAAGTCGGAAACATTTACGAGATAATTTCAATTTGAAATCTTACCGTTCTACAGAACTTGATTATAACCACTTAGACGCCTCTAGTAAACTGGGTGAAGTGAATTTGTGTCTCCAAAATGCGCCCGAGTCAGCATCGCCGGATGGTGCAGTGCGCCTCCGTCTGGTGGCTGGATGTGCATGGCTTGTTGTGCGGCTGCTTCCCCGGAAAGACCCACGGAATGAATCACTTCTATGCTGAAGGATCGCGCTTTTTTTTGGTCTGTGTTGTTGATAGAATCGTGTTTGTCAAGCACGAGGAGATGTCTGTTGCTCCAACATAAAAAGGAAAGTATGATGGTAAGGAGAAAGATGTCCCGTTGAGGGAACTCGCGCTCAGGCTTCCTCTCGTCATGCTGCGCGGTTGAGTGTTGCTCAATGTGGCCCCTTCTCCAGGCGGGAGGCGAAGACTTTATACCCCGCCTCAACAGATAGATCAGAGGGCCTGAGAGGTATTGTCGCATCGAGTCAGAAACTACTTTGAGGAGATTAGTGTAAACCTTTCTTGATGGGGCCTGTCCTAAATGGTGCCGTGTTCTGGTCGACCAAGAGCCGATGGATCAATTATGACCTGACAAAAGACTTCAGACAGGAGCTTTACATGCGGGGCTGAAGTGACAAATCACCACAGTCATGATTCAGTAGACAAGCCCAAAGGTTTTCATTGTGATATTCAAATGAAATCACGATCTAATCGAAAACGAATGCCATTGGGTTTTGGGAAACGTCTGCCCCCAGAATTAGGCAAAGTTGCCATTGAGTGAGACTTAGTTTGTGCTTATGAAATAAATATGCTATAGTCTTTTCTATAAGTATTAGGCTACAACAAGGCATACAACGATAATCGCATATGGACAGGACATATGATAGCTTGCTCCCTAGGCTATTTAAATGCAATAATGAAACTTTCATGGTCATAAAGCAGAAATAGGCCTAACTACTGCAGTCCTGAGCTGACTTTAAATGCATAACAAGTTATGCCTGATTTTATAAACTTAGAATACCATATACTACATTTCAGACAGGCTATTGTAGACTTCTGGGGCAGTGATACGTGTATCTAGTGGATTAAAAAAATGTGGCTTGTCTATAACCAGCGGGACAACGCAGGGTTGACTTCAAAGGCTGTTTACTGGACCAGGAAGATTAAAGACACACCTGTATATTGGACCAGGAAGATTAAAGACACACCTGTATACTGGACCAGGAAATTTAAAGACACACCTGGAATGACAGGCCAGTGGTCACTTTAAGCACCTGAAATCTGAACAAGAGGTGACACAACTTCATTTACACTGTCATGCAAAGTGCCATCAGTTATTAACGAATCCTTATTAGCATTTCCTCAGAAGGTTTCAACTGGATCAAGTACTTTACAATTTCAATTATAGTGAGAAACGTCAACATAACAAAGTCTAAGCACAATGGTCTGTCATACAGATCTAGAAATGGATCAATTGGATCATGTTCAGTACTGAAAATAAGATACAGATGTGTTAATCATATGTACAATGAAGACATTTATAATGAGAATAAGACAATGTGCATGTATTCCCGGGGTTTTGAGTCATAACTTTATATAAATACTGAATATTGTACAAATACATTTTCCGGGTACCACTGACTTGTCGAATCATTCAGAAAGACATTGCAGCAGTATGATATATGGCCAAACTGTTGTAACATACGCTTGACATTACAGCAGTATGATATATGGCCAAACTGTTGTAACATATGCTTGACATTACAGCAGTATGATATATGGCCAAACTGTTGTAACATACGCTTGACATTACAGCAGTATGATATATGGCCAAACTGTTGTAACATATGCTTGACATTACAGCAGTATGATATATGGCCAAACTGTTGTAACATATGCTTGACATTACAGCAGTATGATATATGGCCAAACTGTTGTAACATATGCTTGACATTACAGCAGTATGATATATGGCCAAACTGTTGTAAGATATGCTTGACATTACAGCAGTATGATATATGGCCAAACTGTTGTAACATACGCTTGACATTACCTAAACATACTTTCATAATATCTAGTCGTTCTCTGAAAACTTTTTAAGCACAACTGTAAACCTTAAAAGCTGATTTTACCATCAACAACAAACCCAAAAGGGCACTCTGATACTCAACTCACTACTAGTTGAGTACATGATGGGACACAATGGATACCGGATGAGAATACAGCGCTATGTACCATGGAGGTGGCATGCCAATCCCGGTGCATCACAAGGTCAGAAAGAAAACCCTTTCATAGCAAACTAACTCTGATGATAAGACATTCATCCAGACAGTATAGCAGACTTCAACTGAAAGACAGGCAATGGTCCACTAGTACCACACCCAGGAGCCAGACCACCCAACATCCCACTGCTGGTTGGCCTCTGAAGCTAAGCAGGGTTGGTCCTGGTCGGTCACCTGGATAAACAGACACAAAGGCCTTTGCTTATGATTTCAGTACACCTTTCCTTTTGTGTGTCGTCAATATTGGCAAAGTGTCTGTAGTTTAAAAGACCCTGAAGTTAGGCCTGCTTGAGATCCAGTCACTCACAGTTCTGAATGCAAGTCAGACGGCTACGCCGCAGTTCTAAAAGACATCATCATTTAGCTAGTTTATAAATACATTCCATCTCTCCAATGAGGGAAGGCGTTGCTGGGTTCAAAGGTCAACGGCTCTTCTCTGGACCAGACAGAATATGGTACCCATGTCTCCTGGTGCGGTTGTTTGTTTTAGCCATGTCCTCAGGACCAGAAACTGTCCCGAAGTAGCACAGTAAGCAGGGGTTAACAGCACCCCTCTGTAGCACCGGGGTCATATTCATTAGGGCACACAAAAACAAGTGTTTCTCATTGGAGAAGCTCAGGTAGTCCCTCCCTGTTTTAGTCTGTTTTATTCCGTTTGGTAGATAATGAACATAACCCAGATGAGAGGCAGCATAAGTCTATCATGGGGGCCATCTTAGTTCAACAGACACCAGGGAGTCTTGTCTGTGTCACACTCCAGTTTGGTGTTGAGGACAGTGACAGGGGCTCCACTAATAGTCAGCTCCTGTCTCGACTCCAGCTTGTACTGCAAGTTAGTCAGCCCGCCCTCAGGGTCAACCTTGAATTGTTCCTTCCAAAAAACGAGGAGAGAAAAACAATGTCAGTACTGTGATTAGAAATACAACCAAAGAGATAAATCCAGTATCCGTTTATCTGAGAATGCAACACATAGCAATACAACACGGTAGGAGGTTCCCAGTGAATGCATCTCCACCTGTTTCTGTGCAGCCACTCTCTTCTGGTCTCTCTTCCTCCAGGCAGGGTCATGGATGTGGCGAAAGGTTTTATACCCTGTTTTTATCCCACTGGGCCTGAAGAGCTGGCAAACAGAAAGTTACAGATTGATTATATTATTCATAGTATTTATAGAGACGTGGCAGTAGCTGTTTTGCTGATCTACATGCAAACGTACTCTTGAGTTGTTCTACTACGTAGGGAGAGATGTCAGATACTGACGCTAATCATTCATTGGCTTTATCATTATTTTGGAGTATTTTCAGGGATTAACCCAAATTCTTAGCTATCTCTGTCTCTTTGTGACACGTAAAGGACAGTCCTGGTTTACCTGTAATCCAGCAGTTCTTAGTCTCCTGTAGAATTCATCGTCTTCTCTCCCCCATCCCCAGAACCGGTTGGACATGCCGTTGCACTTTAGGAACACAGAACACGACACAGCTAAAACAACACACCACAATCATACAATTATTATGATCTATCCTGATGCCGAGTCACTTCGCCCTGCCTTCATGTACATATCTCTGCATATTGATCTGGTACTGGTATTCCCTGTATATAGCTACATGTTTGTTTATTATATTTCTCTTGTGTTACTATTTTTAAACTCTGCATCATTGGTAAGGGCTCTTAAGTAAGCATTTCACAGTAATGTCTACTAGAGGTCGACCGATTATGAAAAAAAAGAACATATTGGAGATTTGAAGTGCTGTCTATTATTATGGATAATGAATGATTAACTTAACAATTGGCTAACCTACCATGTGATAATGCTGTTTGGTGAGCAGCAGGATTCCTCCCACGTATGCCTTGTAGTGATACAGGGGGTGCAGCTCTGGTGAGGCCACGTGGAACGGGCCCTCCTCTGGGAAACCATAGTCCAGAGCTTCATTCAGAGGTAACAAGTCCACATCATGCATGGCGATGTAATCAGTGTCGTTACCACTCTCCGTGTAACCAACGTTAATGAGAGAGGCTCTGTTGAACCTGCGGTGAGATATGGGTGGAACTCATTATTTACTACCAGGAGGAGTCAATATTTCTTTGGTAAGGCACACATCAACTGGGCACACATCCAGACTATAGTTCCCCTATGCCAATTAGAATTCATCAACAACCATTGGAATGAAATAGAATAGAACAGGATAGAACAGAATAGAATATGTTGTGGCCTTCAGATTAGACAACACTTCTGTTGTAGGCCTAATGAATAACAGGGCAAAATAACATCTTCCATCACTTACCGATAGTGATCCATCTGGTTGATTACAAAGATCTTATGCAGTATTTTCTTGTTGTTCAAGAAGGTGTGCATGAAGGGGACAAACACCAGCAGCTCCTCAAACCTCTCCCTGAAAGGTATCAGGAGGGCCAGCTTGTGAGGACCCCAGGAAGGGTCGTCCGCAGCGGATGCCTGTTTCTCCAGCGGACAGGGCTGATGGAGGAGGTGTCTGTCATCCACTACAACCCGGCTCATGTCTCCTGTACAGCTGAGTTGGAGCCATAGGAGGGAGACCAGTACCAGCACCACACACAGACCAAATAGTTTGTATACTGTGCATTTCCCAGAACAGAATCTGAAAGTAGAAGTAATAGCAAGTCTCATATTGAGCAATGTAGTATAGTCAATCAATGCTATGATGCACACCTTAACCACAAATTGATCAAGTGCCATGCATGTAAAAGTGAGCGGTTTAGTAGCTGAAAGACACATCACATTGCCATTGGAAAACAGCTAATAGTTCAAACGTTTCAATAACTCAAGTTAGGCATTAGTATTGTACATTAAAACGCTTGCACAACCAAACCCATACACACTGTATGCATTGGCTACGTCCAGATTATAAGGAATGGCTGATTTCAAATATTATCGTGCAATTTTACCAGAAAACAAACTAAAATCAATGCACCGAGATTATTTCACACAACAAAATCTGAGAGCAACACACTTATATTGTAGTCAACTACTCACTGATTACGCTCTTCTGGGCGAGGTGCTTTTGGTGTTTCATTTCTTTGAGGTTGAACAATACCAAGAAATGATGTGAAATATTTGAACCATCTTCAACACCTGACTGCAATCCATCTACACCGGCTGCATTCTCACACGTTTTTGAGAAATAGGCTAGTGGCCCAATGTAATAGAGATTTAGGCTTTAGTGTACCTACAGTAGTAGTGTATTTTTATGATTCACATAGGCCTCACTAGTAGATAAAACATGACACATTTGACTAGTTTGCTAATGTCTTGAAATGCATACATCTGTTCCCTCGTCTAGCCTAATCAGTCTAGGATTGGATACTCTCTCATTGTTAACATTAGAGATACCGAACACCGTTATGTTTTACCTTCTGTCTTCTTTGAAATAGAGGACTGGTTTTCTTCTTGATGAATACATCATTTTTAAAGTTGCAAATGACAACAGCTTCAAGGTTGCACAGAAGTTAGCTACTCGTGAAACAAGAGAATGTTGTTGTCGTGATTCTACAATCGAACTTCCCCATTCTTCCTGGCTCTCTCCTTTGCAGTCAGATTTCGATGTCCAACTGATATTTTTGTCATATTTTTCCTCGAAATGTCACAATATGCCTTTGGTTACTGACATTCCGTGTCCATTTTCTTGTTACATTGGCAAAGCTTTAGCTTGACGCTGGCTAATGACTAGTGAGCTGTCTAGCAGGGGTGTAATAATTAGTCCAAACTGTTGTAAACAGTTTTACAGCTACGAACGAGTGTTTATATTGGACACATTCGGGTAGGTCAAGTCCCGTTCCCTTCCGTTTAAGAAACGTTTTGCAACAGAATCGGCGTAATGAAGACGCCCCGGGTGGACACGTGGCAACATAGAGGAGCAAGGGAAATGTTGTTCCTACCCGCCATGACCTACCGCGGATTTCGGGAAACAAAAGAAGTCTAGCAACAAACTATACAAATATAATTTGTTTCGATAATTAACGGTGTGTTTCACACACTACCATACGACAGTTACATTGACATCATTCGTTAGTTGACTAAAGAGCTTCTACTCAAGAAAATATCACAAACTGTTTTTCTAAAGTTCGCCTAAGACATTGCTCCGGGAGAAACACACGATCAAGACTAAACATTCCTATGCATTTGGGGAACTATAGAACGCATTCCCTATGGATGGACCTTCGTCTGATCGTTTTGTTTGGCAAAGTGTCTAGGGAAATAGTCATTCAAGCTAGCTAGCCAAAAGGTCACAAAACTTTATATTTGAGTGCAATTTAGACAAGTTTTCAAATTGACAGAATCTGAAATATCCCCACCCAAAATAAACCATTAAAATCAATTAAATGAATATCATACTCAACAACCTCTGACATCTAACCATAACAAAAGGCAACAACAAAAAACACCAATGATGAACTAACACAATTAGGAATCATTTTAGGAACATCATGGATAAACACAAAAACAGATTAACTGAACAAAACATTTTTTGCAAAAATTATCCAGTATAGTTCTTATTGTTTTATGATAGACAAGAAGCAAAGACTGCTTTCTGGCTAAATACTTTTCAAGTGTACAATTGATATTTACCCACGAATCAACTCCTTGTATATGATGAGAACCAGAGCAAACTGTTTAACTGGACAGCAGTTCTTTATTGAATTAAATCAGTGTCTTCAAAACTCTACTTGAGAATTTGGAGAAAGGAAATGGACAAAACAGAAGCCAAAAACACCATCTATCCTGGTTCACTTAGATATGCAGTATAGATGGGGAAAAAAACAAGCAAATCTCTTTAAATCAACATTTACTTGACCATCATCAAGTCAATGGATTGTGATAAGTGAACATCTTTGGCAGTGTATTCAGCAAGTTAGGGAGAAACTGTGTGAACTGCTCACTTACTTAAGCAAATGCATAGCTAGTATTTCACATTACTTTTTTTTTCTTCCATAGAACTACCATATTAAGAGACACTATCACCACCCTTTAATTAATTAAAATGTCATGTTTCTTGTCTCACTTTCCAGCTTTATAAATGGACCATTAAATAAAACACAGACCGAGCCCGTATTCAGTAAGCGTCTCAGAATAGAAGTGCTGAGCTAGGATCAGCTTTGACTTTTAAATCCAAATGAATAGCAAGGGGTAACAGATACTAGATCAGCAAGCCTACTCCAAGGTGCTTTGTGAATACAGATACTGGCTAACAAGACAGGAGAAGGTTCCACATTTTCAAGATCTCCATAAAAAATTTAAAAAAATGCTGGATGTCTTTCTGTTTCTAAACACACAGACCATGACTGACACTAAATACATCAGGGGTTGAAACGTAAATTAATTTGAATCTAAATAAAAAAAAACATCCAGATACAAAGACCAGTATGCACACATGACCAAAAATACATTCCATAAATCAAGTCACCATTTCTGTTGTACAGCTCTAAAACTAAAATAGGTGCTCTCTCTCAGCTAGTAACAAAAAACCCCATTACAACGCATGTAAGAGTGAGAACATCGTCTAATTAGTTTGAAAACACACCTGTTATTTTGAGAGAGAAGATGCAGCCTATAATATGACTGACAGTCACAAACAGAAATATATTACGGAAGGGGAGGGGAGGGGCAGCATGTGTGGGAAAAGAAATACAAGTGGTTTTAACTTTCCGAAGAACAATGTTTGATATCATCAATAGTAAAAAAAAAAACATTTTTTTCCCAGCCTAAAGTAAAACATTATGTAGAGGATCATAAATAAAACTAATTGCAGACTGATACCTTATAGAAACAGGGATGGGGAATATCAAGGTCATAAAAGGGTCTTAAAAATCCAAAAGCAGAGCCCTATCAAAATACAAAGTAATTGGGTGGTTTTCACTGATAGGATAGTAACTTCACCAGTCTGCACATATACTTCCGGGAGCAAACACACATTCTGACTGATGTTTTGAGTACTGCATTCAGACCAGGGTTGGGTTCATTTCACTTTCATCAATTCAGGAAGTTAATTTAAAACCTGAATTGATGAATGAAAAATGCCTCATATAAAACAACGGGAGAATTTTCAATTGAATAGAGTTAAAGTTCACTTCCTGAATTTACTGATTTGATCCCCAACCCGGACTCAGGTAAACAACAAAATGAGAGTGCAGGTCTACACTAATTTCTTGGCTTCGAAGAAACTCTTGAGGTGTCTCATCTGCCAGAAGCCAATGGCCACCAGGATCAATGTCTGAACGATGGACCACCACAGAACCCTCTGGTTGGTGCTCTCACTGGTCTGCCTGAAGCGCTCCTCGCGGTACTGGAAAAGACAGAGCAATTATGAATACAAAATAGTAGCACACAAGCCAAGGGAATCAATATCTGAACTAGAGGTAAATATGGAGGTAAATATGGAATTCAGCAAATGTCTTAAATCAAACTGCCTTGAAAAGACTGGTATTTTGAGGAGAAAACATTGCACCAAATGGTTCGTTTCCCTGATTGCGTTTTACGGACCACCTGCCGGTAGACGTCTGACTGACATTATTTTAGTATTTTTCTACATGTAGAATCGGTTTGTAAATTACAGCCAGCTCTCTTTTCAGAGGTGCCAAGGACTCATGGCAAGCAAACACTACCAGTGTGTCCAGGGCTTTACTCAAGAGGACAGCTGATGTAGACTTGGGCTCCCAAGTGACACAGCGGTCTAAGCAGTGCTAGAGGCTTCACTACAGACCCTGGTTAGATCCCGGGCTGTATCACAACCAGCCGTCATCCGAAGTCCCATAGAGCGGGGCACAATTGGCCCAGCGTCATATTACGGACATATTCAATCAAACCTTATCCCAGTCTGCTGTTCCCACATGCTTCATGAGGGCCACCATTGTTCCTGTTCCCAAGAAAGCTAAAGTAACTGAGCTAAACGACTACCGCCCCGTAGCACTCACTTCCGTCATCATGAAGTGCTTTGAGAGACTAGTCAAGGACCATATCACCTCCACCCTACCTGACACTCTAGATCGACTCCAATTTGCTTACCGCCCCAATAGGTCCACAGACGATGCAATCTCAACCACACTGCACACTGCCCTAACCCATCTGGACAAGAGGAATACCTATGTGAGAATGCTGTTCAACGACTACAGCTCAGCATTTAATACCATAGCACCCTCCAAACTCGTCATCAAGCTCGAGACCCTGGGTCTCGAGCCCGCCCTGTGCAACTAGGTACTGGACTTCCTTACGGGCCGCCCCCAGGTGGTGAGGGTAGGAAACAACATCTCCACCCCGCTGATCCTCAACACTGGGGCCCCACAAGGGTGCGTTCTGAGCCCTCTCCTGTACTCCCTGTTCACCCACGACTGCGTGGCCATGCACGCCTCCAACTCAATCATCAAGTTTGCGGACGACACTATAGTGGTAGTCTTTATTACCAACAACGACGAGACAGCCTACAGGGAGGAGGTGAGGGCCCTCGGAGTGTGGTGTCAGGAAAATAACCTCACACTCAACATCAACAAAACAAAGGAGATGATTGTGGACTTCTGGAAACAGCAGAGGGAACCCCCCCTATCCACATCGACGGGACAGTAGTGGAGAGGGTAGTACGTTTTATGTTCCTCGGCGTACACATCACGGACAAACTGAATTGGTCCACCCACACAGACAGCGTCGTGAAAAAGGCGCAGCAGCGCCTTTTCAACCTCAGGAGGCTGAAGAAATTCAGCTTGTCACCAAAAGCACTCACAAATTTCTACAGATGCACAATCGAGAGCATCCTGTCGGGCTGTATCACCGCCTGGTATGGCAATTGCTCCGTCCACAACCGTAAGGCTCTCCAGAGGGTAGTGAGGTCTGCACAACGCATCACCGGGGGCAAACTACCTGCCCTCCAGGACACCTACACCACCCGATGTCACAGGAAGGCCATAAAGATCATCAAGGACAACAACCACCCGAGCCACTGCCTGTTCACCCCGCTATCATCCAGACGGCGAGATCAGTACAGGTGCATCAAAGCAGGGACCGAGAGACTGAAAAACAGCTTCTATCTCTAGGCCATCAGACTGTTAAACAGCCACCACTAACATTGAGTGGCTGCTGCCAACATAATGACTCAACTCCAGCCACTTTAATAATGGAAATTTATGTAAAAAAATGTATCACTAGCCACTTTAAACAATGCCACTTAATATAATGTTTACATACCCTACATTACTCATCTCATATGTATATACTGTACTCCATACCCTCTACTGTATCTTGCCTATGCCGTTCTGTACCATCACTCATTCATATATCTTTATGTATATATTCTTTATCCCTTTACACTTGTGTGTATAAGGTAGTAGTTGTGGAATTGTTAGGTTAGATAACTCGTTGGTTATTACTGCATTGTCGGAACTAGAAGCACAAGCATTTCGCTACACTCGCATTAATATCTGCTAATCATGTGTATGTGACAAATCAAATTTGATTTGGGTTAGGCCGGAGTAGGCCGCCATGGTAAAGAAGAATTTGTTCTTAACTGACTTGCCTAGTTAAATAAAGGTTCAAAAAAATAATACATTTAAAAATGTACTCACCCTCTGATAGTTCTGCTCCTTCTGGATCTGGTCCACTTGCTCCACCAGCTGTCTCACTCTCAGCTGCAGCTCTGTCAGCTTGTCTTTGGCTGCAATCTCTGCATAGTTATTGGTGTGCTCTCCCACTTGGATGTCCAGGTGAACTCTCTGAGGGTGGTTCACAGCAATTCAGAGGAGCATAAACATGGGTATTTTCAAAACACTTACACCCCCCCCACCCATTGTATCCTGCCATCAGCTTTTCTTATTGACCCACATTGTGTGTGCAATACCCTTCCCCCACATTTGTCACACTAATGTACTTACAAGCATTCCTCCAGCGAAGAGGGCAAACTTGGAGGAGTTGGAGTGAAGGCAGATCTGATGTTCTCCAGGGGTGTGAGAGGTGAAGGTGAATCTTCCCTCCGAGCCGTATTGACGAGACAGGATCACCTAGAGTCCAGATAAGAAAACACACAGGAAGCAACACTTTTTCAGTATAATTACTATTCAATTCAATGTAGCTTGGTTTTTAATTATTCTCACAGGCTTCTCTCAGAGAATACCATATGATGTGAATGATAGTGGTTGCAGAGTGTAACATCCTACCTTCTCATCAGGGTCTTTCACCTCAACAAACATCCCCAGACCCTGTGTGGCAGGAAGGTACTCTTCTTTCTGTTTGTCGTACAATTGTGTACGATAGTTTCCTTAAAAAAAGAGACAAAAATGTATTTGTTTACACATGCCAGCCAATGACTGCTTCTACCGGTCTTATCCTTACAAGTGCCTAGCTAGAGGGTAAACTGATAGGGTCAGGGGTCGTTTCAGGACCTACAATATGGATGGTACGACAGTAAAATGTAGTTACACTAGATATGGTTTATATTTATTAAAAGTATCCACATCATGATAGTTGTAGCTAGTTGAGGACATCAATATAACAAGTGTCAGGTTTTTATTGTTAGATATAACTGCACTGTTGGAGCTAGAAACATGAGCATTTCGCACCTGCGATAACATCTGCAAATGTGTACGCCACTAATAAAATTGTATTTGATTTGTATAGCTAACGTTAGCTAGCTGGTGAACTTAGTTAGCTAACCTGCTCATGAATTTGAGAAGCTAGCTAGCCATGTATCTCAACAAGTAAACTGAAAAGTAAGTTTACAGACACATGTAATGTTGGCTGGCTAGATTTCTAGCTAACTAACTAGATTGCTGGTTAACGTTAGCTGACTTCCCGAGGCTAAATAGCATAGCAATCCCAAGATAACGTTACTGACCGATGATCATGGTTTCATCCGGAATTTCCTCTATGAAGCATTTCTTCTCAGTCTCCCCGATGTGAAAGTACAGCGAGGAGACAAAGGTGTAATAAACGTTCAAAAGCAAAACTAACAACACACAAGACTGCATTTTGACTGCCACCATCTTCCAGGCGATGATAGACGAAGGATGTTGTGATCTGAGTCTGCGCGGACACCAATGCCACGTAACCTATCGCTTATCGTCGTCCAATCAACACTCGAGTTAGACTTGTGGTTATGGTAGTTCTAAGTAATGTTCTTCCGGTTTCATGATTATGCATATATTATTATTATTTTAAAATCCGACACTAACAATGCAAATGAAAATAATTAACTGACTATGGTCTTCAATTTAGACATCAATTAGTTTAATCAGTAGTAGAGCTTCACTAGAAAAAGTGCAGGGCTAACGTGTACTGTCTGTCACACAAAATGATATGAAAGCTTTAGGACTACACATTAGAAGACACTGAGTTTAATCATTTGGGGAGACCAGTTTTATTGAGTCTTACAGGATAACGCAACACGGCCTTGGTCAGTTTGAATCAGTCAATCACAGTAAAGGGACATTTCTACTCAAATAATCCGTGTTTAAGCAGCCACCTCAAAAGGAAAGAAACACTTTATACAGAATCGTTAAAAACACAATTCCCATGGATCTAATGTAAAATGTGATGCAATCTCACATGAGAGATTTGTAAAGCCCCTCAAGGTAGGCCTTACCGAATGTAAATGTGCCCGAAATCCTTACCAACACCCATATTGAATTCAAAGTCAAGAGCAGTTAGAGATCAATGTAAAAAAACGAATTGAAATCCTAAACATATTTAAAAATCAGTCCAATCACTCAGAATCCAATGGTATAAAAAGATGAGGTGAAAATAAATCAACTTATACAGAACATGTTGTGAAAGTAAATCTCATTTGAAAGTTATTTAACAAATCAGTGTTTTTACAGGTTGATCCAAATTCACAAGTATCCCCTGTACTGTGAAAACAAAAATAACAGGGGAAAGGGTGTGAATAAAAACTAAAACAAACTGCCTCCATCAAAAGGTCACTCATATACGTGGTAGTAACCATTAGTCATGGTTATTTCACAAACATTGGACGATACCATAAGTGACTGTAATCATCGCGGTGCTTCAGCAGATATAAACATTTGTACAATCTTTAGAAAATTCACTTTGGATGTGTTTCTGAATCTGTATTTTTCACAACAGTTCATTTTACAAATACCTCTCACATACAGAAATATGTTTTTCCTCTCAGTAAAACCTCCTGTTTCTTTCCTGGCGCTTCTGAAAGACTACAGCCCCTACAACACCACAAACTACAATTCCCAGTAGAGCACATAGCAGAAGCAGGAAGACCTTCCAGCCAGTAAGAGGTGTGCTTCGGAAGTTACCAGTAGGATCATCAATGTTGTCTTTGAAAGAGAAAAATGAAAGAAGAATGATCATGGTTAACTCTTAATCTAACAAGTCTACTCACCTACCGTAGATGATTTATAGTAAGATGACAAATACTTAACGGTTGTCAAATGGAATACCATCTTTGTCTATTTGGTTAGAACAGAAATGAGTTTTCTTTATCAAATAAAATCTACCTACCTTTGGGGGACTTCAGCAGGCTGACGCTTGGCTCAATCTTGGTCCAGTCCAGACTGTCCTCATCAGGTGCGTGTTCCACCATCAGTTGATACATCTTCATAGAGATGATGTCATGGTTATCTGCAACATGAGAGTTGTGTTAGCATGAATCACCATAGACTTCAAATGTACAACGCCAGACTGTGAAATGACAAACAAATAATTAGTTCAATCTGTGTGTACTCTTTTGCACAGCAAGGTTTTTTTTTTTATAAGAATTTAAATCAAGGTCAGGCATTATCTTTCTCAGCGTGCAGTTTTTAAATTTGTGTTCGAGACCTAAAAAGAAATGTGATCTACATCTTGAAAGAATCAGTCTCTATTTAATCCACCCTGACCCAACCTACCAGAGATCCACTGTAGCAATAATCAGTGTCCACAACCTGACCCAACCTACCAGAGATCCACTGTAGCAATAATCAGTGTCCACAACCTGACCCAACCTACCAGAGATCCACTGTAGCAATAATCAGTGTCCACAACCTGACCCAACCTACCAGAGATCCACTGTAGCAATAATCAGTCTCCACAACCTGACCCAACCTACCAGAGATCCACTGTAGCAATAATCAGTCTCCACAACCTGACCCAACCTACCAGAGATCCACTGTAGCAATAATCAGTCTCCACAACCTGACCCAACCTACCAGAGATCCACTGTAGCAATAATCAGTCTCCACAACCTGACCCAACCTACCAGAGATCCACTGTAGCAATTATCAGTCTCCACAACCTGATCCAACCTACCAGAGAGATCTCCTGTAGCAGCAGAAGCCCCAAAGTAGTACCCCGTGGGGAGGCGGACACCCCCGATGTCAATGCACTCTTTCCATTCATTCTTATCATCAATGTCAATCATCACCTGTAGAGATCAGAATGGCACAATTCAGCAATTGCCATTATTTGAATAGAAATGTATCATGTCAATTACATAACTTATAGTCTATAAACACAAGAGGCCAGGTTCCCAGACAAAGATGAAGCGTAGTCCTGGACCAAAAAGCATGCTCCAAGGAGCATCTCTATTAAGCATGCCATTTAATACAGGACTGGGTTAAGCCTAATCTGTGTTTAGGATACCAGTCCAAGATGTCTAGACTATAGTAATTTATATCACTTAAAAAGGGATTCCTACCGTGAGTCTACCCTTGGAGTAGCGAATGGCGAGGTAGGTGTCATGGTCTTTGTTCCTGATCTCAGAAGAGCAGCCTCCCAGTTCAGAGGTACGTCCATCATTCCCATGGTCATAGGGCAGAGAACCATTATTCACCATGGCAGAGATGTAGGGAAAGGAACGCTAGTGTAAAGCACAAGGGATGTAACAACAGAAAACAACAAACAAAAAATATTCAATAAAGATAAGACATTGTGAATCAATAATTTGATCCTAGTCCTGACTCAGTTACCAATCAATCCATCTTACGCTGTGATGCAAAAAAAAAATATATTTTTTAAATTTTACCCCTTTTTCTCTCCAATTTCATGGTATCCAATTGTTTTTAGTAGCTACTATCTTGTCTAATCGCTACAACTCCCATACAGGCTCGGGAGAGACGAAGGTTGAAAGTCATGCGTCCTCCGATACACAACCCAACCAAGCCGCACTGCTTCTTAACACAGCGCGCATCCAACCCGGAAGCCAGCCGCACCAATGTGTCGGAGGAAACACCGTGCACCTGGCAACCTTGGTTAGCGTGCACAGCGCCCGGCCTGCCACAGGAGTCGCTGGTGCGCGATGAGACAAGGACATCCCTACCGACCAAGCCCTCCCTAACCCGGACGACGCTAGGCCAATTGTGCGTCGGCCCACGGACCTCCCGGTCGCGGCCGGACACAAAATTATTTGTACATGTATTTCCAAATGTTGAATAAGCCGAATGCAACATATTAAAGGAGATGTTGATGATGCTACAAAAAGGTCCTTCTCGGAAACAAACTAAAAAGCTTCATATGAAAATAAATAACAAAGAAACTCAAAAAGAAAATACATCACATTAAAATCCTTCCATCACTTTGACATGAAACGCAGGAGAATAATGATAAATGTAGCTGCGTCAACTCACGTCAGCCGCCTCATCGTTATGGTAGGTGTCTATAAAAAGGGCGAGGCCGTGGAACTTGGCATTGCTGCCAAACACAGACCCTGCAAAGGGAAGAATCACGTCAAGTCAACCAGCCAGATCGCTGCACTTACATCCATCCCATGGAGATCATTGCGGAAGGTATCCACAAATAAAGCCAGGCCAACAAAATGATCTTGGTTTCCAAAGACTGGGCCTGAATGGAAGGCAAAGAGTTTGAGATATGATGAGCACATGACTGAGACTTACAAGTGATTACGGCAAATGCAACCCAGTGCTACCACATCACATTGACTAGTCTACTGATTTGATTGCCAAAGCTTTGTACTGGAATGAGGAAGTGATTGATGACAAAGATTCTATTTTGGCAAGATGATGTATTACCTGGATGAAGTCTCTCCTTCGTGTACCAGATGGCGATGCCGTCTCCATGGAGGTTTTTCTTCCCCGACCCGTGGATCTTGTACTGCACGTGCATCTCCCAGTCTTTCAGATGAACAGGCTGCACAGAGAAAACACAATGACATTGGATCATCAGTTCAACCAGGAATTGGACCTATCTATTTAGTTTAAAATGTAGATATTCTCCAATCAAGCTATAATGGATTTGAGAGTGGACTGTATTTTCGGTCTGTAATGCCTAACAGAATACATTTCATAGAAGCTAGTTCCTTACTCACCACTGTGTTCCATATGGATCCCTGTTTACTTCTCTCATCAGGTGTCAGGCGCACATACGAGCTGGTGACTAGCGTGCTCCCCCAGAAGTCCCACTGACTGGATGGGCTGCTTCCAACACCTGTACAACATTTTGGTGAAGAGTCAAGCAGGATTTTAGGGACACATGGGAGAAGAATGTGAAGAATTCCGTTGTTCATCAATTACTCATTGCCACCCCTAGCCCAGCTCTCGAGAAGCCATTATTGGGTTCTCAGTTGATGGTATGGAGAACAGCTGGCTCCATGTGAACTACAACCCCGACGCTCTGTTTTAACATTTAGAAACATTATTAATCCTCACTAGCAATATAGTTTTGGAAACCTTTGAAACTTAACTTTCATATAAACAAGAAAGAATCTTTCAAATACAAAATTACTGTGCGCAGTTTAGCAAAATACCATTCCCCTCACAAGTGGAATGGTCATTTGGCTCAATGAAATGGTCAATGGCTCAATGTAATGGTCAATGGCTCAATGTAATGGTCAATGGCTCAATGGAATCAAGAGTTATGAATTAGCCAAGCGGACTAAACAGAGTAGAGTGGAGTTGGCTACCCCAAGCCTGGCCCAAGATGTACTGTTAAGGAGGAGCCTACCGTTACTCCTCAAGGTCCAAGGACCTTATCATTTATTTTATTTTATCTTTATTAAAAACTAGGCAAGTCGGTTAAGAACAAATTCTTATTTTCAATGACGGACTAGGAACGGTGGGTTAACTGCCTTGTTCAGGGGCAGAACAACAGATGTTTACCTTGTCAGCTCGGGGATTCCATCTTGCAACCTTCCGGTTACTAGACCAACGCTCAAACCACTAGGCTACCTGCCGCCCCATATGATATCCTAATAGCAATATATAATATCCTAATAGTAATATATAATATCCTAATAGTAATATATGATATCCTAATAGTAATATATGATATCTCATCCTAATAGTAATATATCATATCCTAATAGTGATATGATATCTCATCCTAATAGTAATATATAATATCCTAATAGTGATATATGATATCTCATCCTAATAGTAATAATGACATCCTAAAGTTAATATATTCTATCCCGTCCTAAAGGTAATATATGCTATCCCATCCTAAAGGTAATATATTCTATCCTATCCTAAAGGTAATATATGCTATCCCGTCCTAAAAGTAATATATGCTATCCCATCCTAAAGGTAATATATGCTATCCCGTCCTAAAGGTAATATATGCTATCCCATCCTAAAGGTAATATATGCTATCCCATCCTAAAGGTAATATATGCTATCCCATCCTAAAGGTAATATATTCTATCCTATCCTAAAGGTAATATATGCTATCCTATCCTAAAGGTAATATATGCTATCCCGTCCTAAAAGTAATATATGCTATCCCATCCTAAAGGTAATACATTCTATCCCGTCCTAAAGGTAATATATGCTATCCCATCCTAAAGGTAATATATTCTATCCTATCCTAAAGGTAATATATGCTATCCCGTCCTAAAGGTAATATATTCTATCCTATCCTAAAGGTAATATATTCTATCCCGTCCTAAAGGTAATATATTCTATCCTATCCTAAAGGTAATATATGCTATCCCGTCCTAAAAGTAATATATGCTATCCCATCCTAAAGGTAATATATGCTATCCCATCCTAAAGGTAATATATTCTATCCCATCCTAAAGGTAATACATTCTATCCCGTCCTAAAAGTAATATATGCTATCCCATCCTAAAGGTAATATATTCTATCCCATCCTAAAGGTAATACATTCTATCCCGTCCTAAAAGTAATATATGCTATCCCGTCCTAAAAGTAATATATGCTATCCCGTCCTAAAAGTAATATATGCTATCCCATCCTAAAAGTAATATATTCTATCCCAGCCTAAAAGTAATATATCCTATCCCGTCCTAAAGGTAATATATTCTATCCCATCCTAAAAGTAATATATTCTATCCCAGCCTAAAAGTAATATATTCTATCCCATCCTAAAGGTAATATATTCTATCCCATCCTAAAGGTAATATATTCTATCCCATCCTAAAGGTAATATATTCTATCCCATCCTAAAGGTAATATATTCTATCCCATCCTAAAGGTAATATATTCTATCCCATCCTAAAAGTAATATATTCTATCCCATCCTAAAGGTAATATATTCTATCCCATCCTAAAGGTAATATATTCTATCCCAGCCTAAAGGTAATATATTCTATCCCAGCCTAAAGGTAATATATTCTATCCCAGCCTAAAAGTAATATATTCTATCCTATCCTAAAGGTAATATATTCTATCCCATCCTAAAGGTAATATATGCTATCCCATCCTAAAGGTAATATATGCTATCCCATCCTAAAGGTAATATATGCTATCCCGTCCTAAAAGTAATATATTCTATCCCGTCCTAAAGGTAATATATTCTATCCCATCCTAAAGGTAATATATTCTATCCCATCCTAAAGTTAATATATTCTATCCCAGCCTAAAAGTAATATATTCTATCCCATCCTAAAGGTAATATATTCTATCCCATCCTAAAGGTAATATATTCTATCCCATCCTAAAGGTAATACATTCTATCCCATCCTAAAGGTAATATATTCTATCCCATCCTAAAGGTAATATATTCTATCCCATCCTAAAGGTAATATATTCTATCCCATCCTAAAGGTAATATATTCTATCCCATCCTAAAGGTAATACATTCTATCCCGTCCTAAAAGTAATATATTCTATCCCATCCTAAAAGTAATATATTCTATCCCAGCCTAATAGTAAAATATCATATTTTTTGACCTGCAATAGATGCAACGGCTTTGGCAGGGGAAAAACTCAGCAGGGAGAGTAACCGTTTCAAGACGTGGGCACAACGTGGTATGAATGCCACCAGGGCACAGACAAACAAAGCCAAAGATGCTGCTGAAAGGGATAAGAAGGCAGTAAGTTCAAAGACAAATCACTGTCATTTATACTATACACTTTTATAGCATTCATTTAATTTGAATAATGTTGAAGTACTAATGTTTATCAATCAAATTGAAAGAGGGACTTTAAAACGGGTGTTCCAGCTCTTTGGTCAGTAAAGATCCCATTAGGAAATAATATATATGTACCAAAATATCTGTAAAAACAAAAATGTAAAACAAAATTATTTTTGTCCTCCGAATAGAGGGGTGTATAGGCCAATAAAATACATACAAATAAAGAGTATTTAAGTGGAGTCAGGTTGGTGAGTTTCCCCTGTATAGAGTGGTGTTAGGGTGGTGAGTTTCCCCTGTATGGAGTGGCGAGTTTCCCCTGTACAGAGTGGTGAGTTTCCCCTGTATAGAGTGGTGAGTTTCCCCTGTATAGAGTGGTGTTAGGGTGGTGAGTTTCCCCTGTATAGAGTGGTGTTAGGGTGGTGAGTTTCCCCTGTATAGAGTGGTGAGTTTCCCCTGTATAGAGTGGTGAGTTTCCCCTGTATAGAGTGGTGAGTTTCCCCTGTATAGAGTGGTGAGTTTCCCCTGTATAGAGTGGTGAGTTTCCCCTGTATAGAGTGGTGAGTTTCCCCTGTATAGAGTGGTGAGTTTCCCCTGTATAGAGTGGTGTTAGGGTGGTGAGTTTCCCCTGTATAGAGTGTTGAGTTTCCCCTGTATAGAGTGGTGAGTTTCCCCTGTATAGAGTGGTGAGTTTCCCCTGTATAGAGTGGTGAGTTTCCCCTGTATAGAGTGGTGAGTTTCCCCTGTATAGAGTGGTGAGTTTCCCCTGTATAGAGTGGTGAGTTTCCCCTGTATAGAGTGGTGAGTTTCCCCTGTATAGAGTGGAGTTAGGGTGGTGAGTTTCCCCTGTATAGAGTGGTGTTAGGGTGGTGAGTTTCCCCTGTATAGAGTGGCGAGTTTCCCCTGTATAGAGTGGTGAGATTCCCCTGTATAGAGTGGTGTTAGGGTGGTGAGATTCCCCTGTATAGAGTGGTGTTAGGGTGGTGAGTTTCCCCTGTATAGAGTGGGGTTAGAGTGGTGAGTTTCCCCTGAATAGAGTGGGGTTAGGGTGGTGAGTTTCCCCTGTATAGAGTGGTGAGTTTCCCCTGTATAGAGTGGTGAGATTCCCCTGTATAGAGTGGTGTTAGGGTGGTGAGATTTCCCTGTATAGAGTGGTGTTAGGGTGGTGAGATTCCCCTGTATAGAGTGTTGAGTTTCCCCTGTATAGAGTGGTGTTAGGGTGGTGAGTTTCCCCTGTATAGAGTGGTGAGTTTCCCCTGAATAGAGTGGTGTTAGGGTGGTGAGTTTCCCCTGTATAGAGTGGGGTTAGAGTGGTGAGTTTCCCCTGAATAGAGTGGGGTTAGGGTGGTGAAAACTAGTTAGCTACAGCAAGCTAGTTAGCTAAATTGACATATGTTTAATGCTTTTCGACTTGTCCCTAAATTAATTTAGTTTGGTTCAAAGTTCGTTTTGATATTTCAACCTGCGTGTCCTGATCGCGTCAAAATCAACTTGCGCGAGCGGTCTGGTCAGCATGTTGTGACGGAACCAATGGGATGCAGGAACGCCCCGAATTGCGGGCTGCAGTTGCACACTATTTGGCTAGTTAGCAAACTATCTAGTTAATTAGTATAACTGGCTCCTTGCAGCTAACGTTGACAATATAAAAGTTAGCTATCATTATCACATGCCGTTAGCGTACTTACCCTGGTACGGTTTCATGAGCGAATGCTCCCGCTTTAAGTGCTCTACATTGCCGTCTGTTATATCGCATTTCAATAGAGTAAAGTGAAGTAATAGGAAAGGCAGTGGTCTGCTGATAAATGTACCAACACCTCTCATTTTGCTGCCTCGGAAAGACACCATAGATCCTGGATAACCATCTTCATGATCCGGGTAGGACACAGCAACTCCCACTAAAATAGTTCCTATGTTACTTTTCAGTTCAGGAACTTTAACCGTGTCCTATTTTTGTTGTTGTTGAAATAACCGTCTATATGAAAGTAATATTTTCATTGTTACCTTTCAAAGTTCAAACAGCGTTTTGTTTGATTATCGCTTTGAACTTGTAGTTGTAAATAATGTTTTCATTGTTGGTAAAATATTACTATAGCCAATCATGGACGACCACATAGTTAAAGACAACAAAAACTACCAATCAGGAGCTTGGTTGTAGTTGGAATGTTCGAAGTATGCAAATGTTCACAACTTTGCAAATGGCACGACTGACGTTTCTTTTTCTCCACTAGATGGTGCCACTACATCAGTTTGTTTATTTGAAGAGTTCGTAATTTCCTACTGTGTCGACCCACAAGGTCGCAAATAAAAACTATGAAAATAAAGCTGAAATATTTCTTCACAACAAAAATAAATATATAAAAAAACGAAATGACACAAACGGAACAATTAAAAAAGCACCCTAAGGAAAAGCAAAGCTAAAAATATGTTTTAAGATCTCTTTTCAATTTGTCCACAGATCAAATCAAACTTTATTTGTCACATTCGCCGAATACAACAAGTGTAGACCTTGCCGTGAAATACTTACAAGCAGCAGTGCTGCTCTTCCAGAGGCTGGGGGCGTAATAACTAAAGGCTGCCTCCATGAGTCTTGGTCCTAGGCTTTGGGATACTTAAGGCCAGAATACCCGAGGGGCCTAGTGTGTACATAACTTAAAAGCATGTCTGTCTGGGCATGTATTGGGATGCATATTCATTTATTGATTTAAAAACCAATAGAATAATCTTAAAATGAATTCTAAAACTCACAGGCAGAGACCTCAAAACCGATGTAATGTGTCCTCTCCATCTGGTCTTGGTCAGTACCCGTGCTGCAGCATTCTGTAGGGTTTTAAGTTGACCAATGGCTTTCTTGGGTAGACCAGACAGAGCATTACAGTAGTCAAGCCTGCTTGTATTTTTTTATGATTTAACATATATTAAACTAGGCAAGTCAGTTAAGAACAAATTCTTATTTTCAATGACGGCCCAACGCTCTAACCACTAGGCTGATACAGAGAGACTCATCCATGCATAAGAGAGAAAAGGCCGCACCTTGACGAAATTACTCAGGTGGTAAAAAGCCATTTTGGTCACATTCCTAATGTGTGATTTGAAATTTAGTTCAAAATCTAAAATAACACCTAGTTTTTAAAAAAAACCTGGTTTTATCTTTATTGCCCGTGAATTCGATTGTGTGGCTATCGATTCTCTCTGTATGCTTTGACTCCAACAATAAGTACCTCGGTCTTGTCTTGATTTAGCTGGAGGAAGTTGTGAGCAGCTACTCTTCATGTTTTTTTTAATAGAATTTGGCAGTATATCCAACTGGCCTCACAACCGCAGACCACATGTAACCAAGCCAGCCCAGGACCTCCACATCCATCTTCTTCCCCTGCGGGATCATCTGAGACCAGCCACCCGGACAACTGATGAAAGTGTGGGTTTTCATAACCGAAGAATTTCTGCAAAAACTGTCGGAAAACATCTCAGGAAGACTAATCTGTGTGCTCTTCGTCCTCACCAGGGTCTTGACCCGACTGCAGTTCGGAGTCGTACCCGACCTCGGTGGGCAAATGCTCCCCTTCGATGGCCACTAGCATGCTGGAGAAGTGTGCTCTTCACGGATTAATCCAGGTTTCAACTGTACCTGGCAGATAGCGAGCGTGTATGGCATCGTGAGGGCGAGTGGTTTGCTGATGTCAACATTGTGAACAGTGTTCCCCATGGTGAAGGTGGGGTTGTGGTATGGGCATGCATAAACTACGGACAATGTACACAATTTCATTTTTGTCAATTTGAATAAACAGAGATACCGTGACGAGATCCTGATGCCCATTGTCGTGCCATTCATCTGCCAGCATCACCTCATATTTCAGCATGATAATGCACGGCCCCATGTCTCAAGGATCTGTACACAATTCCTGGAAGCTGAAAACATCCGAGTTCTTCCTTGGCCTGCATACTCACCAGACATGTCACCCATTGAGCATGTTCGGGATGCTCTGGATCGACGCTTACGTCTGCGTGTTCCAGTTCCAGCCAATATCCAGTAACTTCACACAGCCATTGACGAGGAGTGGGACAACATTCCACAGTCCAAAATCAACAGCCTGATCAACTCTATGCGAAGGAAATGTGTCGAGCTGCATGAGGCAAATGGAGATCACCAGGTACTGACTGGTTTTCTGATGCACGCCCCTACTTTTTTTAAATGTAAATTTATTTTGATTCCCAGTGATGTGAAATCTGTAAATTAGGGCCTAATTAATCTATTTAAATTGACTGATTTCCTTATATGAGCTGTAACTCAGTAAATATATTTTTGTTCAGTGTAGCGATCTTATCATTCAGCAACATCAATAACAAAACCATAACTATCCTGCTATGTTTTTTTTTACTTTGATTATAAAGAGCTCAACTTAAGCAGAAAGGCCTACCGTCCATGACGGCTTAATAATGTTTGACATCAGATAGGACTCCAGCTTTATCATATGTCCAGTCTGAAAATAGAATTAATCAGTTAAGCACTCGGTCTGTTCTTATGGGAAGAAACAAACATTGTATGTGTTACATAATTTTTTGCACCGGCATTTTATTGCCATTTTTTTTGTTCTTAACTCTATTTTTTAGACTACATTGTTTGTTAAGGGCTTGTAAGTAAGAATTTTCACAATGCGATCTACACCTGTTGTTTTCGGCACATGTGACAAATATCATTTGATTTATTTGCTAGTTGACAGCTTACCTTGAGTTACTGATGTCTTCCATCCTCGTATCCTGACTAAAGAGAAACAGGCCGCGTTCATTACACAATAACTATCAAACCACATGTAAAAATTTTAATTAAAAAAAATTCAGATTCATGTATAGTCATGACTTCTCTCAATGAATCTAAATAAATCCAATCTACTCTGCAGTATCTAGGGTTGGTTGATCCCTGATCAATGAGACAAAGTCAACCATAAATGCACCAGACATTTCTCTATCATTTATGTCAGCGATTTCTTTGACATAACATTCTGTACATTCTGTATTTTAATATAACGGAACAAAATAGCCCAGAATTGCAGTCTCAACTGTTAATCAAGAGTAGATAAACGTGATGTCTTGAGGCATGTTAATAAAGGTCCTGAACAGTCATTCTAATTCCCATGTAAAATAGCCTTTTGATTGACTCCAATATCACCCATAATATTTTTTGGGGGGATAGAAATGATACATTTGACTAAATACTTTTTATCTCATGACTAACTACTAGGAAGTTTGAAAAGGCAGGCTCTTTATTTTTTTATATATATATATATATATATATACACACATCTCCCGTTTGGTATGTCTCGTGTGATGCGGTTCACAGCAGCACTGACTGATGTGTTGGCATGACAACAGGGTCAGAGTTTTGAACGAACCCCCTCCCCCCACACCATTTTGTTCCATGCTGGATGAAGACCTAGCTAGCCAGTAAACTAACTAACACCAGACACAGATGAAGACCTAGCTAACACCAGACACAGATGAAGACTTAGCTAACACCAGACACAGATGAAGACCTAGCTAGCGGGTAACTGGCTAACACCAGACACAGATGAAGACCTAGCTAGCGGGTAACTGGCTAACACCAGACACAGATGAAGACCTAGCTAACACCAGACACAGATGAAGACCTAGCTAACACCAGACACAGATGAAGACCTAGCTAACACCAGACACAGATGAAGACCTAGCTAACACCAGACACAGATGAAGACCAAGCTAGCCGGTAACTGGCTAACACCAGACACAGATGAAGACCTAGCTAGCGGGTAACTGGCTAACACCAGACACAGATGAAGACCTAGCTAACACCAGACACAGATGAAGGCCTAGCTAATTCCAGACACGGATGAAGACCTAGCTATCACCAGACACGGATGAAGACCTAGCTAACACCAGACACAGATGAAGACATAGCTAACACCAGACACAGCTGAAGACCTAGCTAGCCGGTAACTGGCTAACACCAGACACAGATGAAGACCTAGCTAACACCAGACACAGATGAAGACCTAGCTAACACCAGACACAGATGAAGACCTAGCTAACACCAGACACAGATGAAGACCTAGCTAGCACCAGACACAGATGAAGACCTAGCTAACACCAGACACAGCTGAAGACCTAGCTAGCCGGTAACTGGCTAACACCAGACACAGATGAAGACCTAGCTAACACCAGACACAGATGAAGACCCAGCTAACACCAGACACAGATGAAGACCTAGCTAACACCAGACACAGATGAAGACCTAGCTAACACCAGACACAGATGAAGACCTAGCTAACACCAGACACGGATGAAGACCTAGCTAACACCAGACACAGATGAAGACCTAACTAGCCGGTAACTGGCTAACACCAGACACAGATGAATACCAATTCTTGGAGGACCAAAAAAAAGCTGTTACCGATTTAATCGGCTGGTTTAAAAAATATATATACAGTGGGGCAAAAAAGTATTTAGTCAGCCACCAATTGTGCAAGTTCTCCCACTTAAAAAGATGAGAGAGGCCTGTAATTTTAGGTACACTTAGGTACACTTCAACTATGACACTTCAACTACAATAGGTACACTTCAACTATGACAGACAAAATAAGAAAAAAAATCCAGAAAATCACATTGTAGGATTTTTTATGAATTTATTTGCAAATTATGGTGGAAAATAAGTATTTGGTCAATAACAAAAGTTTATCTCAATACTTTGTTATATACCCTTTGTTGGCAATGACAGTCTTCACAAGGTAGGTTTTCACACACTGTTGCTGGTATTTTTGCCCATTCCTCCATGCAGATCTCCTCTAGAGCAGTGATGTTTTGGGGCTGTTGCTGGGCAACACGGACTTTCAACTCCCTCCAAAGATTTTCTATGGGGTTGAGATCTGGAGACTGGCTAGGCCACCCCAGGACCTTGAAATGCTTCTTACGAAGCCACTCCTTCGTTGCCCAGGCGGTGTGTTTGGGATCATTGTCATGCTGAAAGACCCAGCCACGTTTCATCTTCAATGCCCTTGCTGATGGAAGGAGGTTTTCACTCAAAATCTCACGATACATGGCCCCATTCATTATTTCCTTTACACGGATCAGTCGTCCTGGTCCCTTTGCAGAAAAACAGCCCCAAAGCATGATGTTTCCACCCCCATGCTTCACAGTAGGTATGGTGTTCTTTGGATGCAACTCAGCATTCTTTGTCCTCCAAACATGACGAGTTGAGTTTTTTACCAAAAAGTTATATTTTGGTTTCATCTGACCATATAACATTCTCCCAATCTTCTTCTGGATCATCCAAATGCTCTCTAGCAAACTTCAGATGGGCCTGGACATGTACTGGCTTAAGCAGGGGGACACGTCTGGCACTGCAGGATTTGAACCCTGGCGGCGTAGTGTGTTACTGATGGTAGGCTTTGTTACTTTGGTCCCAGCTTTCTGCAGGTCATTCACTAGGTCCCCCCGTGTGGTTCTGGGATTTTTGCTCCCCATTCTTGTGATCATTTTGACCCCACGGGGTGATATCTTGCCCCAGATCGAGGGAGATTATCAGTGGTCTTGTATGTCTTCCATTTCCTAATAATTGCTCCCACAGTTGATTTCTTCAAACCAAGCTGCTTACCTATTGCAGATTCAGTCTTCCCAGCCTGGTGCAGGTCTACAATTTTGTTTCTGGTGTCCTTTGACAGCTCTTTGGTCTTGGCCATAGTGGAGTTTGGAGTGTGACTGTTTGAGGTTGTGGATAGGTGTATTTTATACTGATAACAAGTTCAAACAGGTGCCATTAATACAGGTAACGAGTGGAGGACAGAGGAGCCTATTAAATAAGAAGTTACAGGTCTGTGAGAGCCAGAAATCTTGCTTGTTTGTAGGTGACCAAATACTTATTTTCCACCATAATTTGCAAATAAATTCATTAAAAATCCTACAATGTGATGTTCTGGATTTTTTCCCCCTCATTTTGTCTGTCATAGTTGAAGTGTATCTATGATGATAATTACAGGCCTCTCTCATATTTTTAAGTGGGAGAACTTGCACAATTGGTGGCTGACTAAATACTTTTTTTGCCCCACTGAATGTATGTTTGTATATGTATATTGTAATAAAGACAGTTACAACAATACTGAATTAACACTTATTTGAACTTAATATAATACATCAATAAAATCAATTTAGTCTCAAATAAATAATGAAACATGTTCAATTTGGTTAAAATAATGCAAAAACAAAGTGTTGGAGAAGAAAGTAAATGTGCAATATGTGCCATGTAAAAAAAGCTAATGTTTAAGTTCCTTGCTCAGAATATATGAAAGCTGGTGGTTCCTTATAACATGAGTCTTCAATATTCCCAGTTAAGAAGTTTTAGGTTGTAGTTATAATAGGACTATTTCTCTCTCTACCATTTGTATTTCATAGACATTTGACTATTGGATGTTCTAATAGGTACTTTAGTATTGCCAGCCTAATCTCGGGAGTTGATAGGCTTGAAGTCATAAACAGCGCAATGCTTGAAGCACAGCGAAGAGCTGCTGGCAAATGCAGGAAAGTGCTGTTTGAATGAATGCTTTCGAGCCTGCTGCTGCCTACCACCGCTCAGTCAGACTGCTCTATCAAATCATACACTTAATTATAATATAATAACACACAGAAGTACTAGCCTTAGGTCATTAATAATATGGTCAAATCCGGAAACGATCATTTTGAAAACAAAACCTTTATTCTTTCAGTGAAATACGGAACCGTTCTGTATTTTATCTAACGGGTGACATCCCTAAGTTTAAATATTGATGTTACATTGAACAACCTTCAATGTTATGTCATAATTATGTACAATTCTGGCAAATTAATTATGGTCTTTGTTAGGAAGAAATGGTCTTCACACAGTCCGCAACGAGCCAGGCGGCCCAAACTGCTGCATATACCCTGACTCTGCTTGCAAAGAACGCAAGAGAAGTGACACAATTTCCCTAGTTAAAATTGAATTCTTGTTAGCAGGCAATATTAACTAAATATGCAGGTTTAAAAATACATACTTGTGTATTGATTTTAAGAAAGGCGTTGATGTTTATGGTTAGGTACATTGGTGCAACGATAGTGCTTTTTTTCGTGAATGTGCTTGTTAAATCACCCGTTTGGTGAAGTCGGCTGTGATTCAATGATAAATTAACAGGCACCGCATCGATTATATGCAACGCAGGACAAGCTAGATAAACTAGTAATATCATCAACCATGTGTAGTTAACTAGTGATTATGTTAAGATTGTTTTTTATAAGATAAGTTTAATGCACCTTACCTTGGGTCCTTGCTGCACTAGCATAACAGGTAGTCAGCCTGCCATGCAGTCTCCTCGTGGAGTGCAATGTAATCGGCCATGATCGGTGTCCAAAAATGCCCATTACCGATTGTTATGAAAACTTGAAATCGGCCCTAATTAATCAGCCATTCCGATTAATCGGTCGACCTCTAGATGGAACCAGTAACTTTATGATCAAACTTTATCAATGTAGAAGCAACAGTCATTATTCATACTTTGATCTGGTTTCATCCAAATATCATCTAATTTAATTTAACATTATTTTGACTGTTCATGACCTTTAAAATTGAAGGTGGTGATAAGGCTGAGATATCATTGAAGTTTCAAAATTTGACATGATCCCTTCCTCTCTCTCTGATCTCCCATGGTCTCCATAGGCAAATGAAACAATGTAACAACCTGGAATTAGAGATTTTTTGTTAATTTAGCTAAGCTAATGACAGTTGTCATTGTTGCTTTGCTTGCTTACCTCAAGTTGAACATCTGATTGTCAATCCTCCAGGTTTGCCAGACTGTTTGGAGACTTGCATCAACTGTCAGCTGACTAAAGAATGTTCCGTGAATTTAATATGTTGAACAATCCTAAATTCCAAACTTTATGAACAGGAGTGTGAGTGCAGGCCAGAGTGATCCTCACATGTATTTTAATTATGTTTTGTTTGCCTTTTGTGATAATGTTTTGAATTCAAATGTAAAAGAGTGTCCTTGACCCTGAGAAGGCTCCACATGAGGCTGTCCAACCAGAGAGAGAGTCTATCTAGGCAGCCTTCTCTGGAGTATTCTCTGTCTCTGTCAGTGGTTTTCATTATTTTCTTTATTTTTATCTTATGTTTCCTTAATATTTTCTTCTTTTTCAATTATATAGACATGCATAAAATGTTTCAGGTACTGTCAAATTATTTTATTTAACATTTATTTAACTAGGCAAGTCAGTTAAAAACAAATTCTTATTTACAATGACGGCCAAACCCGGACGACGCTGGGCCGCCCTATGGGACTCCCAATCACGGCCAGTTGTGATACAGCCTGGAATCGAACCAGGGTGTCTGTAGTGATGCCTCTAGCACCGAGATGCAGTGCCTTAGACCGCTGCGCCACTCGGGAGCCCAATATATAGACCTAAATAACAACAGTGTCTTGAGACGTCCAATAGAATTGCATGTCTTCAAGACATGGCACAAAATGGCATGGGCTGTCTCCAGACACGTCTTCAAAACAGCAAATGTCTCAAGACATGTCTCAAAGCGTCTTGAAATGTCTCGATACAGCTGAAGGCTGGCTCGGCATGAAAGTAAGGAGATTACGATACTAATTTTGCGTAAACCAAAACAACTACGCTATTGATTACAATTTTGGACAGGTAGGCCTAACTAGTAAGTGTTATGGTTTACATTTAAAAAGTAACCTACACAACCCTGGTCCCACCAGAGGCTTGGCCACTGGTTTTATGAACTGGACAGTCACAGAATTATCAACAAAACTGTTTACATTTATGTTAGTAGTGAATGTTGGGTTTAACTTTTAAATACATCTAATCCCTGGGACAATACATTAATCTGATCCTGCCCAGCGTGTCTTCAAGAAGCCCCAGTAAATTCCTCAGAAGCATGTGGACACAGACACCAACCACCCAATGAAGACAATTACAGGGTGAGGAATCTCCACCATGAATTTGAATAAATATATATATATATATATATATATATATATATATATATATATATATATATATATACAGTGGTGAGAACAAGTATTTGATACACTGCCGATTTTGCAGGTTTTCCCACTTACAAAGCATGTAGAGGTCTGTAATTTTTTATCATAGGTACACTTCAACTGTGAGAGACGGAATCTAAAACAAAAATCCAGAAAATCACATTGTATGAGGAGGAGCCACAAGGAGCCATTGAGGTCATTTGGATTGTTTAAATAAAATAAAAAAAACGTGCACCATTTTTCACATCCCACCCTGCTTCTCCAATCGCCACTGTACTAGTCTCCACAGATGGGCTGTGTGGCTGGTGTCTTCACTAGTCTCTACAGATGGGCTGTGTGGCTGGTGTCTTCACTAGTCTCTACATATGGGCTGTGTGGCTGGTCTCTTCACTAGTCTCTACAGATGGGCTGTGTGGCTGGTCTCTTCACTAGTCTACAGATGGACTGTGTGGCTGGTCTCTTCACTAGTCTACATATGGACTGTGTGGCTGGTCTCTTCACTAGTCTACAGATGGGCTGTGTGGCTGGTCTCTTCACTAGTCTACAGATGGACTGTGCGGCCGGTGTCTTCACTAGTCTCCACAGATGGGCTGTGTGGCTGGTGTCTTCACTAGTCTCCACAGATGGGCTGTGTGGCTGGTCTCTTCACTAGTCTCCACAGATGGGCTGTGTGGCTGGTCTCTTCACTAGTCTACAGATGGACTGTGTGGCTGGTGTCTCCTGCTACTTGATCTCACTCTATCCTCCTCCAGTGATAATCCAGTGATCCCATCGGAAGCTATAGTATATGTGAAAAAATATAAATAATGGACAATTGTTTTGGAAGGAATTAATTGGATGGTAATGTTTCACTGTGTGACGTCTGTGCGTTCACATTCATAAAACACTCTTGTCTTGAGTGTGATGAATAGGCCTCTATGACAGAATGTCGTAGAACACAGACCACGCTGAATGATGAATGAGACGAGGGGGTGGAGTGCGAGGACTGAAGAGTTGATTTGTAGAAAAATGTCTGAGGGACACTTCATATTCCTCCCCTCCAGTTTAAGTCAGCTAGACCAGGGTTTCTGCCCCCCCCCCCCCTCCCCACAAAAACAAACACCAACTCAGTGAAGATATTCAGTTTGTTGTTTATTTCAATGGCTCATCTGATAAAAGAAGCCCCTTTATCAACAAAAATACTGGGACATTTCTCATGTCCAATGAAATGACAAGTAGTGTGGTTGTTTGGTATCAGCACAGTTCTGTGTACATAGACAAATGCACAGTATCGCTATAGCAACATGTGCAGTACACCAGTCAAGGCTGCAATATGCAACATAGTTATGTGTTCAGAGCTATCTGCTTTCTGGCAGCAAGGACCAACATGGAGTTAAATCACAAAATAATGTCAAAGAATAAGTCCTAAAAGATGAACCAGTAGTGAGGGCTAGACAGTGATGGCTGTGAGAAAAGTTCTAGCCATAAACAGAATGAATTATTCTAATGCTATGGTTCTACCAACAAAAACAGCTTGAGACCTCAGTGAGAGAAGTAGCTTTTTAGTGAGGGAAGAGAGTACTTTTACTTAAAACAGTCTTATTCAATAGGTCATAACGTAGCCAAAACTAACTAAAAGAAAAGCTTATTTAGTCCCTCCCTGTGTCAGTCTTCTTCCGTTTGGTGCCTAATGAATATGACCTAGTACTCCACTTCCGTTTGGTGCCTAATGAATATGACCTAGTACTCCACTTCCGTTTGGTGCCTAATGAATATGACCTAGTACTCCACTTCCGTTTGGTGCCTAATGAATATGACCTAGTACTCCACACCGACCGCATCCATCTTTATTAACACAGGAAGAACAAGACTAAATAAAATGCACTTAAAAAAAAAAAAAAAAAAGTATACAAAGTTAAAAGGAAGAATCCTTTTGTCTATAAAAGTAGTGATGACCATACAGTGAGTGGGATTGACAGTTCAGAAGAGATTAGTCAGGAAGATGCATTTGGTTCCTACTAAGCCCTTCATTCCATTTGTAGTAAAATACTAATCTAGACGACAGTAAGGTATGTTTATGCTATAAAAAGTTGACACATTTCAGATGCTTGCTAAAGACAGGCTTCACAGTGTTCAATGAAAGTGTCTCAATATCTAAGCCCAGAACATTGAGAATCAGAACACAGCCTTAGTAGTATCAGCATAGTTCAAGTATGAAAACTGTTGGGGACAAGGTACAACCATAGTAAAAATGTACACATTCAAAGCATACTGACAGAAAAGGACCAGAAGTTAACACTGTTGCAGATAGAAATGTGATTTCTAGAGCTTCCATCATTCCCTGCTCTGCACAACAGATAGAAACGTGCTGTTTAGATCAGTTATGGGCATCTAAACATTCTGTAACCTTCCAACTGTCCTTCTGAGTGAGCCCCCGATTTAGATTTTTGGCCATCGCCACGGTAACCAGCGAGACCGCCTGTGACGCAGAAGGGGAACCTGGATGTGTTTACGTTCCAGCAGGAAGTGTGGGAAGCAATTAGTGATAAGCTGCAGATGGGCTTGTGTGTGTTTCATCGACCGCGAGGTCACGCATTCCCACAGGATGCAAACAGTGTGTTTTATATATCTTAGTATGTCATTTAAAAAAGGCAGGTCCTCTTCCTCTGGGAGAGAAGGGAGAAACCCTCCCGGGTGCCATGCTAGCATCTACTTAAAGCACACGAAATAGTAAGAAAACAGCTGATTGGATATCCTCAGCCTAACAACCTGAGCCTGAATATTCAGTTGCTATACAATGGCTTTTTACATTTAAAATAACAAATAAAAACGTAAAAAGTGTGTTTCACACCGGTATAAAAAACAAAACAAAAACAACCAAGGAAAACAAAAATAAAGCAACAACTTAAATTAAAAGTTATGCCACGTTTCATTGGCATCGTATTCAAGTAATCTGTTACATCAAGTCCCTGATACACGCTGTGGTTCATGGAAACAAGTCTTCAGCTCACACAGAACCATCAGTTCATATAGAAGGCAGCAGCATGTCATTATGTACTCATAAACAAAGTTCCAAGCATAGAACTAGAATGCTACACTAATACACTCTCTCGCTCAGAAAAGAAGGAGGATGGGAAGAGAACCAATACATGACAGGTATGTGAACTGCGGAATTCCTCTGCAGTGACAGAACAATGAACTCTGGCCTCCCCATCCAGCCATTGAGGATTATGGGTAGGAATACTCAGAGGGCTCCCTGTAGCACTTAGTGACATAATCAAGTTATTCACTGTCATAAGAGTGATATAAAGCCGACACACACACACACTCACAGCAAGTGACATAGCATCTTCAACTCACTGGTATGTCTGCTTATAACAAGTCATACCACTGTTCCCAATTCAGCAGCTCAAAACTTTAATTTACTGGCCTATTTCTCGTCTTCAGTGGAGTTGATTACAGTGAGAGAGATCGAGCAGCACTTCATCTTCAGCTGAATTCACAGACAGAAATCACTCTGGTCAAAACACAGGAGGCACTGAGGAGGAATCATGCTGCATAGCCTCTGGTTCACAGTGATAACAGCATCTTAACCAGGGACATACCGTGACCATTCTACAGTGTTTTAATGCTTCTGCCTTGGCTTGGTTCCTGTGACGTGATTAGAACACAGTGTTCAACATCAGTCAGTGGCGTCATGTCAGTGTGATGACTTCCATGGGGTCATCGGTGCCCTTCGACCTTTGCTTGCGTTTGAGCAGTCTTTCTCTCCGTCTCTGTCTGAAGGTGGGGGGCGCGGGGCAAGGGGCGGCCGAGGAGGGGGGCGGGGTGCTGATGGAGAGAGTGAGGAGGTCTGCCAGGGACTGGAGAGGAGGAGGAAGTAGTGATGGGAGAGGATTGTAGCGCTCCCTGTCCCTGGCTCGGGGTGGTTTGCTGTTCATCCTCTCCTCTGTCTCCTGGCGTCATCTGTCGAAGCAGCCCGCTGCTGTGAAGGTGTGGTGGGGGCCCACGCCCCCCAGGTACCCCCGGCTGTAGGCCATGCTGAGGCAGTGTCTCGGCTCCGCAGCCAAGGCTACCTGCATGGAGATGGGGCCCTGCAAGGCCAGCGGTGCCACCCGAGCCCCAGACTGCAGCCCCGAAGTCAGGCTAGGATAGGAGGGGAAGGCCCCTGCTGTGGAAGTCATGGTGTTGGCCCCGGTGAGCAGCCCCATCCTGTGGCTCTGGAGGAAGTCCTGGGACATGTTGACTCCAGCAGGCTCCAAAGCCTGGGAGTCGGCTAGCGCGTGGAGCTGGGAGGGGGAGAGGTGTGGGAAGCCCACTGGGCTGGGCTGGAAGAAGAGCTGCTGGGGGGTGGAGGAGGTAGCTGGTCTCTGGATGGCTGGGACCGGGGAGAGATGGGAGAGAGGAGGGTGAGACTGGAGAGAGGCGGATCGAGACAACGGAGGGGTGGATTTGGGTTTGTTGGCCTCCTTCACGTCGCTGTCATGTGCACTGTGGAAGAGAGACAAGAGTGTGCAATGCTGTCATCAAGGCAAAGGGTGGCTACTTTGAAGAATCTCAAATATAAAATACATTTTTATTTGTTGAACACTTTTTTTGGTTACTACATAATTCTGTGTGTTATTTCATAGTTTTGATGTCTTCACTATTATTCTACATAGTAGAAAATAGTACAAATAAAGAAAACCCTGTGCATACAAGCATTCAAATTGGTCTCAGATGTGTGTGTGTGTGTGTGTGTGTGTGTGTGTGTGAGAGAGACTTACAGCAGTATGAGTTTGATGCAGTGTGTGAGGTGGCCCCAGGTGTGTGTGTGAGAGAGAGAGAGAGACTTACAGCAGTATGAGTTTGATGCAGTGTGTGAGGTGGCCCCAGGTGTGTGTGTGAGAGAGAGAGAGAGACTTACAGCAGCATGAGTTTGATGCAGTGTGTGAGGTGGCCCCAGGTGTGTGTGTGTGTGTGTGTGTGTGTGTGTGTGTGTGTGAGAGAGAGAGAGAGACTTACAGCAGCATGAGTTTGATGCAGTGTGTGAGGTGGCCCCAGGTGTGTGTGTGTGTGTGAGAGAGAGAGAGACTTACAGCAGCATGAGTTTGATGCAGTGTGTGAGGTGGCCCCAGGTGTATCCAGTCAGTAGATGTAGAGACGTGGTCCAGCTAGGAGAAATCTGGAGACAGATACGAGACGCCGCTACGCACGCTGCCGCCACCTGAGACGGCCGGAAACTCAGGAACGCATGGTCTAGAGGAACACAGAGACTGTTAGAAATGGTCTAGTCTCTAGAGGAACACAGAGACTGTTAGAAATGGTCTAGTCTCTAGAGGAACACAGACTGTTAGAAATGGTCTAGTCTCTAGAGGACCACAGAATCTAATCTCTAGAGGACCACAGAGACCATTAGAAATGGTCTAGTCTCTAGAGGACCACAGAGACCGTTAGAAATGGTCTAGTCTCTAGAGGAACACAGACTGTTAGAAATGGTCTAATCTCTAGAGGACCACAGAGACCGTTAGAAATGGTCTAGTCTCTAGAGGAACACAGAGTCTAGTCTCTAGAGGACCACAGAGACCGTTAGAAATGGTCTAGTCTCTAGAGGACCACAGAGACCGTTAGAAATGGTCTAGTCTCTAGAGGACCACAGAGACTGTTAGAAATGGTCTAGTCTCTAGAGGAACACAGACTGTTAGAAATGGTCTAGTCTCTAGAGGAACACAGAGTCTAGTCTCTAGAGGACCACAGAGACTGTTAGAAATGGTCTAGTCTCTAGAGGACCACAGAGTCTAATCTCTAGAGGACCACAGAGACCGTTAGAAATGGTCTAGTCTCTAGAGGACCACAGAGTCTAATCTCTAGAGGACCACAGAGACCGTTAGAAATGGTCTAATCTCTAGAGGACCACAGAGTCTAATCTCTAGAGGACCACAGAGACCGTTAGAAATGGTCTAGTCTCTAGAGGACCACAGAGTCTAATCTCTAGAGGACCACAGAGACCGTTAGAAATGGTCTAATCTCTAGAGGACCACAGAGTCTAATCTCTAGAGGACCACAGAGACCGTTAGAAATGGTCTAGTCTCTAGAGGACCACAGAGTCTAATCTCTAGAGGACCACAGAGTCTAGTCTCTAGAGGACCACAGAGTCTAGTCTCTAGAGGACCACAGAGACCGTTAGAAATGGTCTAGTCTCTAGAGGACCACAGAGACCGTTAGAAATGGTCTAGTCTCTAGAGGAACACAGAGACTGTTAGAAATGGTCTAGTCTCTAGAGGAACACAGAGACTGTTAGAAATGGTCTAGTCTCTAGAGCAACACAGAGACTGTTAGAAATGGTCTAGTCTCTAGAGGAACACAGACTGTTAGAAATGGTCTAGTCTCTAGAGGACCACAGAGTCTAGTCTCTAGAGGACCACAGAGACCGTTAGAAATGGTCTAGTCTCTAGAGGACCACAGAGTCTAGTCTCTAGAGGAACACAGAGACTGTTAGAAATGGTCTAGTCTCTAGAGCAACACAGAGACTGTTAGAAATGGTCTAGTCTCTAGAGGAACACAGACTGTTAGAAATGGTCTAGTCTCTAGAGGACCACAGAGTCTAGTCTCTAGAGGACCACAGAGACTGTTAGAAATGGTCTAGTCTCTAGAGGACCACAGAGTCTAGTCTCTAGAGGAACACAGAGACCGTTAGAAATGGTCTAGTCTCTAGAGGAACACAGACTGTTAGAAATGGTCTAGTCTCTAGAGGACCACAGAGTCTAGTCTCTAGAGGACCACAGAGACCGTTAGAAATGGTCTAGTCTCTAGAGGACCACAGAGTCTAGTCTCTAGAGGAACACAGAGACTGTTAGAAATGGTCTAGTCTCTAGAGCAACACAGAGACTGTTAGAAATGGTCTAGTCTCTAGAGGAACACAGACTGTTAGAAATGGTCTAGTCTCTAGAGGACCACAGAGACCGTTAGAAATGGTCTAGTCTCTAGAGGAACACAGAGACTGTTAGAAATGGTCTAGTCTCTAGAGGAACACAGAGACTGTTAGAAATGGTCTAGTCTCTAGAGGAACACAGAGACTGTTAGAAATGGTCTAGTCTCTAGAGGAACACAGACTGTTAGAAATGGTCTAGTCTCTAGAGGACCACAGAGTCTAGTCTCTAGAGGACCACAGAGACCGTTAGAAATGGTCTAGTCTCTAGAGGACCACAGAGTCTAGTCTCTAGAGGACCACAGAGACCGTTAGAAATGGTCTAGTCTCTAGAGGACCACAGAGTCTAGTCTCTAGAGGACCACAGAGACCGTTAGAAATGGTCTAGTCTCTAGAGGACCACAGAGTCTAATCTCTAGAGGACCACAGAGACCGTTAGAAATGGTCTAGTCTCTAGAGGACCACACAGACTGTTAGAAATGGTCTAGTCTCTAGAGGACCACAGAGTCTAGTCTCTAGAGGACCACAGAGACCGTTAGAAATGGTCTAGTCTCTAGAGGACCACAGAGACCGTTAGAAATGGTCTAGTCTCTAGAGGACCACACAGACCGTTAGAAATGGTCTAGTCTCTAGAGGACCACAGAGTCTAGTCTCTAGAGGACCACAGAGACCGTTAGAAATGGTCTAGTCTCTAGAGGAACACAGAGACTGTTAGAAATGGTCTAGTCTCTAGAGGAACACAGAGACTGTTAGAAATGGTCTAGTCTCTAGAGGAACACAGAGACTGTTAGAAATGGTCTAGTCTCTAGAGGAACACAGAGACTGTTAGAAATGGTCTAGTCTCTAGAGGAACACAGAGACCGTTAGAAATGGTCTAGTCTCTAGAGGAACACAGAGACTGTTAGAAATGGTCTAGTCTCTAGAGGAACACAGAGACTGTTAGAAATGGTCTAGTCTCTAGAGGAACACAGAGACTGTTAGAAATGGTCTAGTCTCTAGAGGAACACAGAGACTGTTAGAAATGGTCTAGTCTCTAGAGGACCACAGAGACCGTTAGAAATGGTCTAGTCTCTAGAGGACCACAGAGTCTAGTCTCTAGAGGACCACAGAGTCTAGTCTCTAGAGGAACATTATGATTCATTATATTAAATTGTGACAAGCACAAGAGGCTGCACATATTCCTAAGTCCCTCTATTTTTTCCTTCCCTCCCTCATCCCATCATCCCTCCATCATCCCTCCATCATCCCTCACCTTGCAGTGACACCTCCAGGAAGTAGTGTGTGTACTTGTCCATAAAGGTTTTGGTCTTGGAGAGGGAGGAGAGAGGCCAGCCGTTGTACAGGTCTCCCTCCTGCACCGAGGCCTGGAGGTAGTAGTCTATGAAGTGGGCCGGGGTGGGCATACACAGGTTCCAGCTGAACGTCTCCAACAGCAGCAGCTCCATCTTGATGAGGTCTCTCTTGTTGAGAACAAGGTTCAGAGAACACATGAAGCCCAGGGAGTTGAGCTGCTCCAACTTAGGTACCCGGTCCTCCCTCTCCTCAAACTTACCTACAGGAGAGAGAGACAGACAGAGACAGAGAGAGACGAACAGAGAGAGAGGTTAGAAGGCAGGCTATAGAAAAGCCTTTTAGGGCTGACCCCATTTAGTGGACTGGTCCATTGTTTGGTCGACAGAATTCTTTAGTCGAGCAGTAGCAACAAAAAAATATCATGATGCTCCTGTCTGATTGGCTCCTGTCTGAGTGGACTGATCCATTGTGGAGGCCGTGGGGATGGAACAGTCCATCAGTCTAAGTCATGTGGTAATGAAATTGTATAAGGTTATTACTTAAGAACAATGGTGTAACACTAATAAAAATTATATTTTATAACAAATGCACCTAATCCCGCTTTTGGATTGTGGTCGCAGTCCTTGTTTGTAAAACACATCAGGTCACTGTTGAATTGCTGCTTTTTCCTAGACCATGTTGCGAAGTGCATAGTAGCAAAGTTAACCAGCATATTGGTGTTGAGAACAATTCAGTGGAGGCAGCAGCAGAATGAGATGAGAAAACAGCCCCTGTCCTATGGTCTAAGAAAAGTGAGAACTGAAGAAACCCCAACTTTACTCTAGAATCAATAGCCTAAATGTTCCTGGCTTTATTAAATCATCCATATCTCCAGAAATAAGACAGATCCTGATCCTGTTACCTGTTTGATTAACAGTCTATTGATTCTGTGAGCAACAAGTCTCACACAACCACATGTCGGATAAACAATTCCACAAATTCGTCTGTTAGTCTTAGTCATGCTGTAATAAAAGGCTTCTCGTTTGACCAGCCTCTCCGGTATGATTTATCAGTTGATTAAGTGTTGTTTACACTGTTCCAAATGTTCTGATTTTATTTATTTATAATAATAATCCTCTGTTTTCCTTGATCTCATCATCATCATCATCGTCAGTCTTTTTAGGACGTGGCTGGACTTGATTGGGCGTTGTAGTAGAATAACAAAAATACTGATTTATTTGAAAACAAAGCCTTTAAAATCCCTCAACCTGCGTCTGATCCCTCATCCCCTCTAGAAGCCAGTAACTACAGCAATATCTTTATCACCACTACCAGCAGCAACCTACTGACCAGAACCCTCACTACCAGCGGCAACCTACTGACCAGAACCCTCACTACCAGCAGCAACCCACTGACCAGAACCCTCACTACCAGCAGCAACCTACTGACCAGAACCCTCACTACCAGCAGCAACCTACTGACCAGAACCCTCACTACCAGCAGCAACCTTCTGACCAGAACCCTCACTACCAGCGGCAACCTACTGACCAGAACCCTCACTACCAGCGGCAACCTACTGACCAGAACCCTCACTACCAGCAGCAACCCACTGACCAGAATCATCACTACCAGCAGCAACCTACTGACCAGAACCCTCACTACCAGCAGCAACCTACTGACCAGAACCCTCACTACCAGCGGCAACCTACTGACCAGAACCCTCACTACCAGCGGCAACCTACTGACCAGAACCCTCACTACCAGCGGCAACCCACTGACCAGAACCCTCACTACCAGCGGCAACCCACTGACCAGAACCCTCACTACCAGCGGCAACCCACTGACCAGAACCCTCACTACCAGCGGCAACCCACTGACCAGAATCATCACTACCAGCGGCAACCCACTGACCAGAATCATCACTACCAGCAGCAACCCACTGACCAGAACCCTCACTACCAGCAGCAACCCACTGACCAGAACCCTCACTACCAGCAGCAACCCACTGACCAGAACCCTCACTACCAGCAGCAACCCACTGACCAGAACCCTCACTACCAGCAGCAACCTACTGACCAGAACCCTCACTACCAGCGGCAACCTACTTACCAGAACCCTCACTACCAGCAGCAACCTACTGACCAGAACCCTCACTACCAGCAGCAACCTACTGACCAGAACCCTCACTACCAGCAGCAACCTACTTACCAGAACCCTCACTACCAGCAGCAACCTACTTACCAGAACCCTCACTACCAGCAGCAACCTACTGACCAGAACCCTCACTACCAGTGGCAACCTACTGACCAGAACCCTCACTACCAGCGGCAACCTACTGACCAGAACCCTCACTACCAGCGGCAACCCACTGACCAGAACCCTCACTACCAGCAGCAACCCACTGACCAGAACCCTCACTACCAGCAGCAACCCACTGACCAGAACCCTCACTACCAGCAGCAACCTACTTACCAGAACCCTCACTACCAGCGGCAACCCACTGACCAGAACCCTCACTACCAGCAGCAACCTACTGACCAGAACCCTCACTACCAGCAGCAACCTACTGACCAGAACCCTCACTACCAGCAGCAACCTACTGACCAGAACCCTCACTACCAGCAGCAACCTACTGACCAGAACCCTCACTACCAGCAGCAACCTACTGACCAGAACCCTCACTACCAGCAGCAACCTACTTACAAGAACCCTCACTACCAGCGGCAACCTACTGACCAGAACCTTCACTACCAGCAGCAACCTACTGACCAGAACCCTCACTACCAGCGGCAACCTACTGACCAGAACCCTCACTACCAGCAGCAACCTACTGACCAGAACCCTCACTACCAGCAGCAACCTACTGACCAGAACCCTCACTACCAGCGGCAACCTACTGACCAGAACCCTCACTACCAGCGGCAACCTACTGACCAGAACCCTCACTACCAGCGGCAACCCACTGACCAGAACCCTCACTACCAGCGGCAACCCACTGACCAGAACCCTCACTACCAGCGGCAACCCACTGACCAGAACCCTCACTACCAGCGGCAACCCACTGACCAGAATCATCACTACCAGCGGCAACCCACTGACCAGAATCATCACTACCAGCAGCAACCCACTGACCAGAACCCTCACTACCAGCAGCAACCCACTGACCAGAACCCTCACTACCAGCAGCAACCTACTGACCAGAACCCTCACTACCAGCAGCAACCTACTGACCAGAACCCTCACTACCAGCAGCAACCTACTGACCAGAACCCTCACTACCAGAGGCAACCTACTTACCAGAACCCTCACTACCAGCAGCAACCCACTGACCAGAACCCTCACTACCAGCAACAACCTACTTACAAGAACCCTCACTACCAGCGGCAACCCACTGACCAGAACCCTCACTACCAGCGGCAACCTACTGACCAGAATCATCACTACCAGCGGCAACCTACTGACCAGAACCCTCACTACCAGCGGCAACCCACTGACCAGAACCCTCACTACCAGCAGCAACCTACTGACCAGAACCCTCACTACCAGCAGCAACCTACTTACCAGAACCCTCACTACCAGCCTGTCCACTACCATTCTAGACATTCTCTTCTGAACTTTCCATAGCAACAGCCCTTAGGCCACAGTCTCACAAGTCTAAGTGGCCAATGAGCACCAATGATTTTGCCTTTAATCCACAAACAGTCCTTCACTTCCTTTCTCACCCCCACTACCAGCAGCAACCCACTGACCAGAACCCTCACCACCAGCGGCAACCTACTGACCAGAACCCTCACTACCAGCAGCAACCTACTTACCAGAACCCTCACTACCAGCAGCAACCCACTGACCAGAACCCTCACTACCAGCAACAACCTACTTACAAGAACCCTCACTACCAGCGGCAACCCACTGACCAGAACCCTCACTACCAGCGGCAACCTACTTACCAGAACCCTCACTACCAGCAGCAACCTACTGACCAGAACCCTCACTACCAGCGGCAACCTACTGACCAGAACCCTCACTACCAGCGGCAACCTACTGACCAGAACCCTCACTACCAGCGGCAACCTACTTACCAGAACCCTCACTACCAGCAGCAACCCACTGACCAGAACCCTCACTACCAGCAACAACCTACTTACAAGAACCCTCACTACCAGCGGCAACCCACTGACCAGAACCCTCACTACCAGCAGCAACCTACTGACCAGAATCATCACTACCAGCGGCAACCTACTGACCAGAACCCTCACTACCAGCGGCAACCTACTGACCAGAACCCTCACTACCAGCGGCAACCTACTGACCAGAACCCTCACTACCAGCGGCAACCTACTTACCAGAACCCTCACTACCAGCAGCAACCTACTGACCAGAACCCTCACTACCAGCGGCAACCTACTGACCAGAACCCTCACTACCAGCAGCAACCTATTGACCAGAACCCTCACTACCAGCAGCAACCCACTGACCAGAACCCTCACTACCAGCGGCAACCTACTGACCAGAACCCTCACTACCAGCGGCAACCTACTTACCAGAACCCTCACTACCAGCAGCAACCTACTGACCAGAACCCTCACTACCAGCGGCAACCTACTGACCAGAACCCTCACTACCAGCGGCAACCTACTGACCAGAACCCTCACTACCAGCAGCAACCTACTGACCAGAACCCTCACTACCAGCGGCAACCTACTTACCAGAACCCTCACTACCAGCGGCAACCTACTGACCAGAACCCTCACTACCAGCGGCAACCTACTGACCAGAATCATCACTACCAGCGGCAACCTACTGACCAGAACCCTCACTACCAGCGGCAACCCACTGACCAGAACCCTCACTACCAGCAGCAACCTACTGACCAGAACCCTCACTACCAGCAGCAACCTACTTACCAGAACCCTCACTACCAGCCTGTCCACTACCATTCTAGACATTCTCTTCTGAACTTTCCATAGCAACAGCCCTTAGGCCACAGTCTCACGAGTCTAAGTGGCCAATGAGCACCAATGATTTTGCCTTTAATCCACAAACAGTCCTTCACTTCCTTTCTCACCCCCACTCACAGTGAAAAGGGGAGAGGGAGGGGGAGGAGTCAGGTTACTCTGGCATATTTCCCTAAAACACCTAATAAACCTCCGGGTTCTTCTATAAACCCGTTTCTTGGGTGGGGGCATGGCATCCTCAGGGCAGAGAAAACTGACGTGAGGGAGATGACAACTAGGCCTAACGTCCACAGAAGTATGACTAAATGTATGTTGAGGAAATATGTACAATGTCCATTCATAGACAACTGACACACAATGGGACATTGTTCAAAACAAAGAATGGACAAGGTTACCAACACATCCACACACACAGAAGACGACGCTCAAACACAGTCACCCTCCCCAGGGTTTGGAAGGACCGTGCCACAGTCAAGACTAGAGTATTATTGAAGAAGTCCTAAAACCCAACAACTTGGATTAACAGTCTATGGACAAAAATGTACACACCCTTCTGGATCTCAAAATATCACAGAGGTCGTAGGTCAAAAACAACACTGGCTTTGACCGCAGCACTATCATCATGGCAACGAAGACAGACAGGAGAGTTGAAGGGGAAGGAGGTTTGGTGTAATCCACCTTGAAGAGTGTTTAGTCCTTACGCCATCAAACTGGCTAGGTCTCTCACCCTCTTCTCTTTCTCCCTCCCCACTCTCTCAATTCAATTTAAATGTAAGGGCTTTATTAGCATAGGAAACATGTTAACATTGCCAAAGCAAGTGAACTAATAAACAAAAGTAAAATAAATTTACAGTAAACATTACACTCAGAAGACTCACTGAGTCTGTACATAGTCAAAGCTTTATTTTATGTTGGGTCAGTCACAGTGGTCAGGTATTCTGCCACTGTGTACTCTCCGTTTAGGGTCAGTCACAGTGGTCAGGTATTCTGCCACTGGGTACTCTCCGTTTAGGGTCAGTCACAGGGGACAGGTATTCTGCCACTGTGTACTCTCCGTTTAGGGTCAGTCACAGGGGACAGGTATTCTGCCACTGTGTACTCTCCGTTTAGGGTCAGTCACAGTGGTCAGGTATTCTGCCACTGTGTACTCTCCGTTTAGGGTCAGTCACAGTGGTCAGGTATTCTGCCACTGGGTACTCTCCGTTTAGGGTCAGTCACAGTGGTCAGGTATTCTGCCACTGTGTACTCTCCGTTTAGGGTCAGTCACAGGGGGCAGGTATTCTGCCACTGTGTACTCTCCGTTTAGGGTCAGTCACAGTGGTCAGGTATTCTGCCACTGGGTACTCTCTGTTTAGGGTCAGTCACAGTGGTCAGGTATTCTGCCACTGTGTACTCTCCGTTTAGGGACAAATAGCATTCTAGTTTGCTCTGTTTTTTTTGTTAATTAATTGACACATAGGAAATAATGATCTTATTGTTTTCTCATGATTTGATTGGGTCTAATTGTGCTGCTGTCCTGGGGCTCTGTAGGGTGTGTTTGTGTTTGTGAACAGAGCCCCAGGACCAGCTTGCTTAGGGGGGACTTCTCCAAGTTCATCTCTCTGTAGTTGATGGCCTAGTTATGGAAGGTTGTGGAATTTAACTTCTCTTTTCTGGAGTTTGATAATTAGTGGGTATCGGCCTAGTTCTGCTCTGCATGCATTATTTGGTGTTCTATGTTGTTTAAGTCTCAATTTGATGTTTGTCCCATTTTGTGAATTCTTGGTTGGTGAGTGGACCCCAGACCTCACAACCATAAAGTGCAATGGGCTCTATGACTGATTCAAGTATTTGTAGCCAAATCCTAATTGGTATGTTGAAATTTGTGTTCCTTTTTATGGCATAGAAGGCCCCTCTTGCCTCGTCTCTCAGCTCGTTCGTGGAAGTTCCCTGTGGCGCTGTTGTTTAGGCCAAGGTATGTATAGTTTGTGTGCTCTATGGCAACAGTGTCTAGATGGAATTTGTATTTGTTGTCTTGGCAACTGGACCTTTTTTGGAATGCCATTATGGTTGCCGACAGATCTAGGTGCTGCGGTAGGCCCTCCTTGGTTGGGGACAGATCTAGGTGCTGCTGTAGGCCCTCCTTGGTTGGGGACAGATCTAGGTGCTGCTGTAGGCCCTCCTTGGTTGGGGACAGAAGCACCAGTAGACGTTTGACTTCAGATTCTCTCCCCTCTTTCCCCAACTCACCCCTACGCTCTAACTCCCTTCCTCCCCTTTGTCTCAAGGCCAGCCAACGCAGTGTGTGTTCACACACAGTGTGAGTTTTACTGCTGATGTTGTAGCCTGCCATTAACCCTGAAAAGGAGAAACAGAGAACCCAGCCAGCAGCCAATCACCCCAGCAGACGATAGCAGGTCTCAGGGGGCAGTTAACACATAGGCTGTAATGGCATCTCACAACCAGAACAGGAAACAATAACTGCTGTTCTGTTCACTCCCACCCAGCCCACTCCAGCTTAGACCCAGTGTCAGTCTACACTTTCCCATTCACCATCATATCCTATAGGCTAGTAGTCTAGTCTGTCTGCTGGACTCCTGTGTCCACAGGCGCAGCCATGAACAGCCATCAGCATCTCTTCAAAACCCTCTTTTCATCCTGGTAGGGTTAGGGGACGGGTAGGGACATTGTGTTGTCAGTCTTCTCATCGTCTTCAACGATGGCTCTTTGATTTACTACTTGTATTAGCTGTTGATTGTGCGTGTTATTATTAAAAACAAGTGACGCAGAAAACCTACTCAAGCTGAAACTACATTTCTGAAAGGAGGTAGAACTCATAGGGACAATGTGCTTTCTACACAATCTGTCCCATTTCATGTCAACAAGATTAACACAGTGACTAACCTACGAGCTGTATGCATGTGTGAGAGATAAAGAGTTCATTCCTCAGCTTACGGTTGGAGTCAATGCTTCCTTTGATGAGCCAAGTGCATGCCTGTCCACTTCTGAAACTATAGGTCTCCTCTCCTTTACCGTCCATCGAGATAGCTACAGCCCTCATGAGCACTGCCTTGCAGAGGGCTGAGAGTCGGCCCTGTGGATGTGTGTGATGAGGCAGTAGAGCACACCCAGAGAGGGGTCAAAAGGTACGAACAGCAGGATGTAGCATGTCCCCTCTCTTCTCAGGTTTGCTGCTGAAGGAGTTTAGAAACCCGAGAACCTGCTGGGGGGGGGGGGGGGGGGGTATTAGACTACTGCTGAAGGAGTTTAGAAACCTGAGAACCTGCTGGGGGTATTAGACTACTGCTGAAGGAGTTTAGAAACCTGAGAACCTGCTGGGGGTATTAGACTACTGCTGAAGGAGTTTAGAAACCTGAGAACCTGCTGGGGGGGGGGGGTTAGACTACTGCTGAAGGAGTTTAGAAACCTGAGAACCTGCTGCTGGGGGTATTAGACTACTGCTGAAGGAGTTTAGAAACCTGCTGCTGGGGGTATTAGACTACTGCTGAAGGAGTTTAGAACCCTGCTGCTGGGGGTATTAGACTACTTCTGAAGGAGTTTAGAAACCTGCTGCTGGGGGTATTAGACTACTGCTGAAGGAGTTTAGAAACCTGCTGCTGGGGGTATTAGACTACTGCTGAAGGAGTTTAGAAACCTGCTGCTGGGGGGGGTATTAGACTACTGCTGAAGGAGTTTAGAAACCTGAGAACCTGCTGCTGGGGGTATTAGACTACTGCTGAAGGAGTTTAGAAACCTGAGAACCTGCTGGGGGTATTAGACTACTGCTGAAGGAGTTTAGAAACCTGCTGCTGGGGGTATTAGACTACTGCTGAAGGAGTTTAGAAACCTGCTGCTGGGGGGGGTTAGACTACTGCTGAAGGAGTTTAGAAACCTGCTGCTGGGGGGGGGGTATTAGACTACTGCTGAAGGAGTTTAGAAACCTGCTGGGGGGGGTATTAGACTACTGCTGAAGGAGTTTAGAAACCTGAGAACCTGCTGGGGGTATTAGACTACTGCTGAAGGAGTTTAGAAACCTGCTGCTGGGGGTATTAGACTACTGCTGAAGGAGTTTAGAAACCTGAGAACCTGCTGGGGGTATTAGACTACTGCTGAAGGAGTTTAGAAACCTGCTGCTGGGGGTATTAGACTACTGCTGAAGGAGTTTAGAAACCTGCTGCTGGGGGTATTAGACTACTGCTGAAGGAGTTTAGAAACCTGAGAACCTGCTGCTGGGGGTATTAGACTACTGCTGAAGGAGTTTAGAAACCTGCTGCTGGGGGTATTAGACTACTGCTGAAGGAGTTTAGAAACCTGAGAACCTGCTGCTGGGGGTATTAGACTACTGCTGAAGGAGTTTAGAACCCTGCTGCTGGGGGTATTAGACTACTTCTGAAGGAGTTTAGAAACCTGCTGCTGGGGGTATTAGACTACTGCTGAAGGAGTTTAGAAACCTGCTGCTGGGGGTATTAGACTACTGCTGAAGGAGTTTAGAAACCTGCTGCTGGGGGGGGGGTATTAGACTACTGCTGAAGGAGTTTAGAAACCTGAGAACCTGCTGCTGGGGGTATTAGACTACTGCTGAAGGAGTTTAGAAACCTGAGAACCTGCTGGGGGTATTAGACTACTGCTGAAGGAGTTTAGAAACCTGCTGCTGGGGGTATTAGACTACTGCTGAAGGAGTTTAGAAACCTGCTGCTGGGGGGGGTTAGACTACTGCTGAAGGAGTTTAGAAACCTGCTGCTGGGGGGGGTATTAGACTACTGCTGAAGGAGTTTAGAAACCTGCTGGGGGGGGTATTAGACTACTGCTGAAGGAGTTTAGAAACCTGAGAACCTGCTGGGGGTATTAGACTACTGCTGAAGGAGTTTAGAAACCTGCTGCTGGGGGTATTAGACTACTGCTGAAGGAGTTTAGAAACCTGAGAACCTGCTGGGGGTATTAGACTACTGCTGAAGGAGTTTAGAAACCTGCTGCTGGGGGTATTAGACTACTGCTGAAGGAGTTTAGAAACCTGCTGCTGGGGGTATTAGACTACTGCTGAAGGAGTTTAGAAACCTGAGAACCTGCTGCTGGGGGTATTAGACTACTGCTGAAGGAGTTTAGAAACCTGCTGCTGGGGGTATTAGACTACTGCTGAAGGAGTTTAGAAACCTGAGAACCTGCTGCTGGGGGTATTAGACTACTGCTGAAGGAGTTTAGAACCCTGAGAACCTGCTGCTGGGGGTATTAGACTACTGCTGAAGGAGTTTAGAAACCTGCTGCTGGGGGTATTAGACTACTGCTGAAGGAGTTTAGAACCCTGAGAACCTGCTGCTGGGGGTATTAGACTACTGCTGAAGGAGTTTAGAAACCTGCTGCTGGGGGTATTAGACTACTGCTGAAGGAGTTTAGAAACCTGCTGCTGGGGGTATTAGACTACTGCTGAAGGAGTTTAGAAACCTGCTGCTGGGGGTATTAGACTACTGCTGAAGGAGTTTAGAAACCTGAGAACCTGCTGCTGGGGGTATTAGACTACTGCTGAAGGAGTTTAGAAACCTGCTGCTGGGGGTATTAGATTACTGCTGAAGGAGTTTAGAAACCTGCTGCTGGGGGTATTAGACTACTGCTGAAGGAGTTTAGAAACCTGAGAACCTGCTGCTGGGGGTATTAGACTACTGCTGAAGGAGTTTAGAAACCTGAGAACCTGCTGCTGGGGGTATTAGACTACTGCTGAAGGAGTTTAGAAACCCGAGAACCTGCTGCTGGGGGTATTAGACTACTGCTGAAGGAGTTTAGAAACCTGAGAACCTGCTGCTGGGGGTATTAGACTACTGCTGAAGGAGTTTAGAAACCTGCTGCTGGGGGGGGTATTAGACTACTGCTGAAGGAGTTTAGAAACCTGCTGCTGGGGGTATTAGACTACTGCTGAAGGAGTTTAGAAACCTGAGAACCTGCTGCTGGGGGTATTAGACTACTGCTGAAGGAGTTTAGAAACCTGCTGCTGGGGGTATTAGACTACTGCTGAAGGAGTTTAGAAACCTGCTGCTGGGGGTATTAGACTACTGCTGAAGGAGTTTAGAAACCTGCTGCTGGGGGTATTAGACTACTGCTGAAGGAGTTTAGAAACCTGAGAACCTGCTGCTGGGGGTATTAGACTACTGCTGAAGGAGTTTAGAAACCTGCTGCTGGGGGTATTAGACTACTGCTGAAGGAGTTTAGAAACCTGCTGCTGGGGGTATTAGACTACTGCTGAAGGAGTTTAGAACCCTGAGAACCTGCTGCTGGGGGTATTAGACTACTGCTGAAGGAGTTTAGAAACCTGAGAACCTGCTGCTGGGGGTATTAGACTACTGCTGAAGGAGTTTAGAAACCTGCTGCTGGGGGTATTAGACTACTGCTGAAGGAGTTTAGAACCCTGAGAACCTGCTGCTGGGGGTATTAGACTACTGCTGAAGGAGTTTAGAAACCTGCTGCTGGGGGTATTAGACTACTGCTGAAGGAGTTTAGAAACCTGCTGCTGGGGGTATTAGACTACTGCTGAAGGAGTTTAGAAACCTGAGAACCTGCTGGGGGTATTAGACTACTGCTGAAGGAGTTTAGAACCCTGAGAACCTGCTGCTGGGGGTATTAGACTACTGCTGAAGGAGTTTAGAAACCTGCTGCTGGGGGTATTAGACTACTGCTGAAGGAGTTTAGAAACCTGAGAACCTGCTGGGGGTATTAGACTACTGCTGAAGGAGTTTAGAAACCTGAGAACCTGCTGGGGGTATTAGACTACTGCTGAAGGAGTTTAGAAACCTGCTGCTGGGGGGGGGTATTAGACTACTGCTGAAGGAGTTTAGAAACCTGCTGCTGGGGGTATTAGACTACTGCTGAAGGAGTTTAGAAACCTGAGAACCTGCTGCTGGGGGTATTAGACTACTGCTGAAGGAGTTTAGAAACCTGCTGCTGGGGGTATTAGACTACTGCTGAAGGAGTTTAGAAACCTGCTGCTGGGGGTATTAGACTACTGCTGAAGGAGTTTAGAAACCTGAGAACCTGCTGCTGGGGGTATTAGACTACTGCTGAAGGAGTTTAGAAACCTGCTGCTGGGGGTATTAGACTACTGCTGAAGGAGTTTAGAAACCTGCTGCTGGGGGTATTAGACTACTGCTGAAGGAGTTTAGAAACCTGAGAACCTGCTGGGGTTGTATTGATTGTATTGATTTCTATCAATGACCACACTGCTCCATCCAGTCACTGCAGTCTTCATTAAAACAATCCCCTCAGTCTTATGAAGGAGTTCATGTGAAGGGGAAAGAGTATGTCACCACTGCTAGCCTATAAACTAGACATAGATGATTCAATAATTTTTTCAATAATTGTTTTAATAGAGCTCACTTCTACAGCCAGAAACAGTAACAATAAATCAAAACTACAACATCCACCAACCCCCTTTCACAAGCCTAATAGATACACTGCCTTCAAAAATAATTCATACCCCTTGATTTATTCCACATTTTGTTGTGTTACAGCCAGAATTCAAAATGGAAAAATATATTTTTTCCCTCTCACCCATCTACATACAATACCCCATAATGACATCACAATACCCCATAATGACATCACAATACCCCATCATGACATCACAATACCCCATCATGACATCACAATACCCCATAATGACAAAGTGAAAACGTATATTTTTTTTTATTTTGGGGGGGGGGGTCAAAATTACAGAAATATCTAATTTATGTAAGTATTCACACACCTGAGTGAATACTTTGTAGAAATAGCTGTAATCACTGCCAGAGGTGCGAGTCTTTCTGGGTCTCAGAGCTTTCCACACCTGGATTGTGTAACATTTACCCATTATTATTTTCTAAATTCTTCAATCTTTGTCAAATTGGTTGTTAATCATTACTTAAAAAAATAATTTCAGGTCTTACCATAGTTTTTACTTAAATCTACTTGGAAATCTAACTCGGCCACTCAGGAACATTCACCCTCTTCGTAAGCAACTCCAGTGTAGATTTGGCCTTGTGATTCAGGTTATTGTCTTGCTGAACAGTGAATTAATCTCCCAGTGTCTGGTAGAAGGCAGATTTGCCGGCTCGTCTTTCTTTCAGATTACATTTTCCACAGCTCCGCCACAACCCCCTCCACAACGCCACCCCAATCCCCTAGGCTCCGCCGGTTCACACAATGTAGACCCATTCTGACCTCTAGAGCCTAACGCTTGGGTGACCAGGAAGAGTCCTGGGGAGGGGGGGGATCTCATCTCATGTCCTGCCTATCTGGGCGAGGATGTGTGTGTGTGGGGTGGGGTGATGGTGACTCCCCCCCCCCCCCCCCCCCCCCTAAAGCAAAACACTAATCAATAACTAAAATGGCATTATATTTCAGTCCTACCCTGATATTTGTGTAAGAAACTAAATACATCTATAGAACCAGAACGATAGTCTCCTGGGGCATCAGGGAGCCTAGTGGTTAGAACATTGGGCCAGTAACTGAAAGGTTGCTAGATCGAATCACCGAGCTGACAAGGTAAAAATATATGTCGTTCTGCCCCTGAACAGGGCAGTTAACCCACTGTTCCTAAGCAGTCATTGAAAATAAGAATTTGTTAACCGACTTTCCTAGTTAATAAAAAGTAATTAAATAATTCATCAGTGGCATTAAAATATTGCTATTCATTCATTTGACTCTGTACTGGTACCCCCTGTATATAGCCTCCACATTGACTCTGTACCGGTACCCCCTGTATATAGCCTCCACATTGACTCTGTACCAGTACCCCCTGTATATAGCCTCCACATTGACTCTGTACCGGTACCCCCTGTATATAGCCTCCACATTGACTCTGTACTGGTACCCCCTGTATATAGCCTCCACATTGACTCTGTACCGGTACCCCCTGTATATAGCCTCCACATTGACTCTGTACCGGTACCCCCTGTATATAGCCTCCACATTGACTCTGTACCAGTACCCCCTGTATATAGCCTCCACATTGACTCTGTACCGGTACCCCCTGTATATAGCCTCCACATTAACTCTGTACCGGTACCCCCTGTATATAGCCTCCACATTGACTCTGTACCAGTACCCCATGTATATAGCCTCCACATTGACTCTGTACTGGTACCCCCTGTATATAGCCTCCACATTGACTCTGTACCGGTACCCCCTGTATATAGCCTCCACATTGACTCTGTACCGATACCCCCTGTATATAGACTCTACATTGACTCTGTACTGGTACCCCCTGTATATAGACTCTACATTGACTCTGTACTGATACCCCCTGTATATAGCCTCCACATTGACTCTGTACCGATACCCCCTGTATATAGACTCTACATTGACTCTGTACCGGTACCCCCTGTATATAGCCTCCACATTAACTCTGTACCGGTACCCCCTGTATATAGCCTCCACATTGACTCTGTACCGGTACCCCCTGTATATAGCCTCCACATTGACTCTGTACCGGTACCCCCTGTATATAGCCTCCACATTGACTCTGTACCGGTACCCCCTGTATATAGCCTCCACATTGACTCTGTACCGGTACCCCCTGTATATAGCCTCCACATTGACTCTGTACTGGTACCCCATGTATATAGACTCCACATTGACTCTGTACTGGTACCCCCTGTATATAGCCTCCACATTGACTCTGTACTGGTACCCCTGTATATAGACTCCACATTGACTCTGTACTGGTACCCCCTGTATATAGACTCCACATTGACTCTGTACTGGTACCCCCTGTATATAGCCTCCACATTGACTCTGTACTGGTACCCCCTGTATATAGCCTCCACATTGACTCTGTACCGGTACCCCCTGTATATAGACTCCACATTGACTCTGTACTGGTACCCCCTGTATATAGCCTCCACATTGACTCTGTACTGGTACCCCCTGTATATAGCCTCCACATTGACTCTGTACTGGTACCCCTGTATATAGCCTCCACATTGACTCTGTACTGGTACCCTCTGTATATAGCCTCCACATTGACTCTGTACTGGTACCCCCTGTATATAGCCTCCACATTGACTCTGTACCAGTACTCCCTGTATATAGCCTCCACATTGACTCTGTACCAGTACCCCCTGTATATAGACTCTACATTGACTCTGTACTGGTACCCCCTGTATATAGCCTCCACATTGACTCTGTACCGGTACCCCCTGTATATAGACTCCACATTGACTCTGTACTGGTACCCCCTGTATATAGCCTCCACATTAACTCTGCACCGGTACCCCCTGTATATAGCCTCCACATTGACTCTGTACTGGTACCCCCTGTATATAGCCTCCACATTAACTCTGCACCGGTACCCCCTGTATATAGCCTCCACATTGACTCTGTACCGGTACCCCCTGTATATAGCCTCCACATTGACTCTGTACCGGTACCCCCTGTATATAGCCTCCACATTGACTCTGTACCGGTACCCCCTGTATATAGACTCCACATTGACTCTGTACCAGTACCCCCTGTATATAGCCTCCACATTGACTCTGTACCGGTACCCCCTGTATATAGCCTCCACATTGACTCTGTACCGGTACCCCCTGTATATAGCCTCCACATTGACTCTGTACCGGTACCCCCTGTATATAGACTCCACATTGACTCTGTACCAGTACCCCCTGTATATAGCCTCCACATTGACTCTGTACCGGTACCCCCTGTATATAGTCTCGTTACTGTTATTTTATTGTTGCTCTTTAATTGTGTTATTTTTCTTAACTTCAGTTTATTTTAGCAAATACTTTAACACTTATTCTTCTTAAAACTGTATGGTTGGTTAAGGGCTTGTAAGTAAGCATTTCACTGTAAGGTCTACACCCATTGTATTCGGCGTATGTGACAAATCGAATTTGAACTAGCCTACACTTTAAAAAACTTTTTTTTCTGTAGGGAATAAAGCAGCATTTGACAAAAATCACTGTCCTAGATGAGAACAATTTCCCCATCGACTTAGAACTCCTTTAATTATCAGAACATGATTGTAATTCTAAGAAAATTCTATCCAAGCATCAGAGAGACAGACCGAGAGAGGTATAGGGAGAGAGGGGAGGAGATGGGGGACTGTGGGGATCCCCTGTTAATCTACATATCGAGTGGTTCAGTTCAAACATGGAGCCCCCCCCCCCCTTCCTCCCTGCTTAACATCAGCGGTCGACATCTCTTTGAAGCACCGCTCAGCTCGTTTCCGAACCCCCCCAGGGGTCGAGGTGGAGGGGGGGTAGAGGTGCTTTAGGGGCCCCAGCCCAGTCTCAGACTGGTTGTGCTTGCCTGGGTCCTGACAAGGCGAGTGAGACAGAGGAAACACTCCTAGCAGTGGGGCTATGGAGGAGGATAAGGCCACCTGAAACACTCCTAGCAGTGGGGCTATGGAGGAGGATAACTCCATCTGAAACACTCCTAGCAGTGGGGCTATGGAGGAGGATAAGGCCATCTGAAACACTCCTAGCAGTGGGGCTATGGAGGAGGATAAGGCCATCTGAAACACTCCTAGCAGTGGGGCTATGGAGGATAACTCCATCTGAAACACTCCTAGCAGTGGGGCTATGGAGGAGGATAAGGCCATCTGAAACACTCCTAGCAGTGGGGCTATGGAGGAGAATAACTCCATCTGAAACACTCCTAGCAGTGGGGCTATGGAGGAGGATAACTCCATCTGAAACACTCCTAGCAGTGGGGCTATGGAGGAGGATAACTCCATCTGAAACACTCCTAGCAGTGGGGCTATGGAGGAGGATAAGGCCATCTGAAACACTCCTAGCAGTGGGGCTATGGAGGAGGATAACTCCATCTGAAACACTCCTAGCAGTGGGGCTATGGAGGAGGATAACTCCATCTGAAACACTCCTAGCAGTGGGGCTATGGAGGAGGATAAGGCCATCTGAAACGCTCCTAGCAGTGGGGCTACGGTGGAGGATAACTCCATCTGAAACACTCCTAGCAGTGGGGCTATGGAGGAGGATAAGGCCATCTGAAACACTCCTAGCAGTGGGGCTATGGAGGAGGATAACTCCATCTGAAACACTCCTAGCAGTGGGGCTATGGAGGAGGATAAGGCCATCTGAAACGCTCCTAGCAGTGGGGCTATGGAGGAGGATAACTCCATCTGAAACACTCCTAGCAGTGGGGCTATGGAGGAGGATAACTCCATCTGAAACACTCCTAGCAGTGGGGCTATGGTGGAGGATAAGGCCATCTGAAACACTCCTAGCAGTGGGGCTACGGTGGAGGATAAGGCCATCTGAAACACTCCTAGCAGTGGGGCTATGGAGGAGAATAACTCCATCTGAAACGCTCCTAGCAGTGGGGCTATGGAGGAGGATAAGGCCATCTGAAACGCTCCTAGCAGTGGGGCTATGGAGGAGGATAAGGCCATCTGAAACACTCCTAGCAGTGGGGCTATGGAGGAGGATAACGCCATCTGAAACACTCCTAGCAGTGGGGCTATGGAGGAGGATAACTCCATCTGAAACACTCCTAGCAGTGGGGCTATGGAGGAGGATAACTCCATCTGAAACACTCCTAGCAGTGGGGCTATGGAGGAGGATAACTCCATCTGAAACACTCCTAGCAGTGGGGCTATGGAGGAGGATAACTCCATCTGAAACACTCCTAGCAGTGGGGCTATGGAGGAGGATAACTCCATCTGAAACACTCCTAGCAGTGGGGCTATGGAGGAGGATAAGGCCATCTGAAACACTCCTAGCAGTGGGGCTATGGAGGAGGATAACTCCATCTGAAACACTCCTAGCAGTGGGGCTATGGAGGAGGATAACTCCATCTGAAACACTCCTAGCAGTGGGGCTATGGAGGAGATAACTCCATCTGAAACACTCCTAGCAGTGGGGCTATGGAGGAGGATAACTCCATCTGAAACACTCCTAGCAGTGGGGCTATGGAGGAGGATAACTCCATCTGAAACACTCCTAGCAGTGGGGCTATGGAGGAGGATAACTCCATCTGAAACACTCCGAGCAGTAACACTATAACAGCTAATGATTTAGTGATGTGTTATGATCTCATGTCTGGTTTATCTGATAAACTAAAATACCCCTGGAAATTGAGTTCTAGTCAGATAAGATACTAAGCGGAAGCCTCTACACATCAACATCTCTTGCGGTCAATCACAAAAACACAAATGCACAGACAAAAACATGACAACCTACACCCGTTTCTCTGCACCCCTCCCCCAGCCTGGCTGCTCCTGTTGACGGGCTTTTGTTTGGGCCTGACTCAGGGAGCATATGGCAGGTGGCCCTCTCCCTCCCCACCCCACCCTCTAAACCCCGGGCCTCCAGGCAGGCCTGCCGCAGTGTGTGTGGGGTGAATTGGGGATGTGGGGTGGGTGTGGGGCTGGGGGGAGTTGCTCTTTTTAAAGCCCCTTCTCTCTAACACAAATCGTTAGCCACACTATTGCAGGTCATCCACAGCCGGTACACACAATGTAACACACACAACCATTACACAAAACATTCAAACCCACCCACTGAACCCATTCAACCAATGTCCCAGCATTGTGGTTACTGCTATGTGGTTACTGCTACTAGGCTCCATGTAGCAGGACAGCAGCATGGGAGACACAGAATAAAACACAGCACAGAACTAACTGTCAGCAGCCAGCTGAGCTCATTGAGAGGGAATAAATAATACAATGAGATTACATGAACATAGCGGTCTGAGGCACTGCATCTCAGTGCAAGAGGTGTCACTACAGTACCTGGTTCGAATCCAGGCTGTGTCACGTCCGGGCCGTGATAGGGAGTCCCATAGGGCAGCACACAATTGGCCCAGGGCAGTCCGGATTAGGATTTGGCAGTCATTGTAAATAAGAATTTATTCTTCACTTACTTGCCTAGTTAAATAAAGGTTACATTTAAGATATCACCTCTGACCTCATGAACATAGTGCTGTATGTCTATTGGAAAGATATCACTTCTGACCTCATCATGAACACAGAGCCAAACTCACAGACTGCAGACAGACAGACAGTAATGGTACAGGGCAACACCAAACAGTTTCAGCTGGACTTTCACATGAACAAATAGACAGCTCAGCAGGATAAACTGTGGAGAAAGATAAACCCCACCCCGAGTGTGTCAAACCAGACCTCTTCATTACACAGCCCCACAGACGAGCAAACCAAAGCGAAAAGTCAACCTCCCAGCACAGAGTACTACTCCCTCAGTGAAATGGATACATTCACCCAGCTGGAGGTAAGGCAGGTGGAGCTGGAACAGCAGGTGAACAAACTCCAGTCTGCACAATAAATAAAAAATGTAAAAACATCCCCTCAACCAGACCCAGAGAGCTGGAGAGAGACATATCTGCACTCTGGACTGTGGTGAGACAACAAGAGAAAGAGCAGGAGAAGAACAGAGCACTAGAGGATCAGACTGCAGGAGGAGAGGGTGAGGGGGATTGCGTGTGACAGAGAACAACCTACTAGAGAAGAGACCACCCCCACAGAGAAGCCAACAGAACCCCCCAACTCAACCACCCTACCAAAGTATTGACACCACAGCAGAACAGTCCAACCCAGACCATAGCCTAAATATCATAGCAGAACAGTCCACCCCAGACAATAGCCTCAATATCATAGCAGAACAGTCCACCCCAGACCATAGCCTAAATATCATAGCAGGACAGTCCACCCCAGACCATAGCCTCAATATCATAGCAGAACAGTCCACCCCAGACCATAGCCTAAATATCATAGCAGAACAGTCCACCCCAGACCATAGCCTCAATACCATAGCAGAACAGTCCACCCCAGACCATAGCCTCAATACCACAGCAGGACAGTCCACCCCAGACCATAGCCTCAATACCACAGCAGGACAGTCCACCCCAGACCATAGCCTCAATCATAGCAGGACAGATAAACAAAGAACCCCACACCCAGGGGATCCTACCCGCATCAGAGCACATCAGAAATCAGCTAATTGGAAAACACTAAAACAAACACAAAATAGTTATCTTTCCAAAAACAGATGTATGGGTAAAACACTCTATAAACAAAAAGCAAAAAGCATATATACATGATCAAATACAAATCTTAGAATCAACTATAAAATTTTTAAAAAAAAACAGAACCCACTGGATTCTCCAATTACATTGAATGAACTAAAGGACAAAATACAAACCCTCCAACCCAAAAAGGCCTGTGGTGTTGATGGCATCCTCAATGAAATGATCAAATATACAGACCACAAATTTCAATTGGCTATACTAAAACTATTTAACATCATCCTTAGCTCTGGCATCTTCCCCAATATTTTGGTCAATACTTCGGTCACCAACCAAGGAGGGCCTACAGCAGCACCTAGATCTTCTGCACAGATTCTGTCAGACCTGGGCCCTGACAGTGAATCTCAGTAAGACAAAAATAATGGTGTTCCAAAAAAGGTCCAGTTGCCAGAACCACAAATTCCATCTAGACACCATTGTCCTAGAGCACACAAAAAACTATACATACCTTGGCCTAAACATCAGCGCCACAGGTAACTTCCACAAAGCTGTGAACGAGCTGAGAGACAAAGCAAGAAGGGCCTTCTATGCCATCAAAAGGAACATACATTTCAACATACCAATTAGGATCTGTCTGGAAATACTTGAATCAGTTATACAATCCATTTCCCTTTATGATTGTGAGGCCTGGGGTCCGCTCACCAACCAAAGATTCCACAAAATGGGAAAAGCACCAAATTGAGATTCTGCATGCAGCATTCTACAAAAAAATATCCTCTGTGTACAATGTAAAACACCAAATAATGCACGCAGAGCAGAATTAGGCCGATAGCCGCTAATGATCAAAATCAAGAATAGAGTCGTTAAATTCTACAACCACCTAAAAGCAAGCGATTCCCAAACCTTCCATAACAAAAGCAATCACCTACAGAGAAATTTACCTGGGGAAGAGTCCCCTAAGCAAGCTGGTCCTGGGGATCTGTTCACAAACACACCCCACAGAGCCCCAGGACAGCAGCACAATTAGAACCAACCAAATCATGAGGAAACAAAACGACAATTTCTTGGCACATTGGAAAGAATTTACAAAAAAACAGAGCAAACTAGAATGCTATTTGGCCCTAAACAGAGAGTACACAGTGGCAGAATACCTGACCACTGTGACTGACCCAAAATTAAGGAAAGCTTTGACTATGTACAGACTCAGTGAGCATAGCCTTGCTATTGAGAAAGGCTGTCGTAGGCAGACATGGCTCTCAAGAGAAGACAGGCTATGTGCTCGCTGCCCACAAAATGAGGTGGAAACTGAGCTGCACTTCCTAACCTCCTGCCCAATGTATGACCATATTAGAGACACATATTTCCCTCAGATTACACAGATCCACAAAGAATTTGAAAACAAACCCGATTTTGATAAACTCCCATATCTACTGGGTGAAATTCCACAGTGTGCCATCACAGCAGCAAGATGTGACCTGTTACCACAAGAAAAGGGCAACCAGTGAAGAACAAACACCATTATAAATACAACCTATATTTATGTTACCTTTTGTACTTTAACTATTTGCACATCATTACAACACTGTATATAGACATAATATGACATTTGTAATGTCTATTCTTTTGGAACTTTTGTGAGTGTAATGTTTACTGTTAATTTTTATTCCACTTTTGTTTATTATCTACTACACTTGCTTAGGCAATGTTAACATGTGTTTCCCATGCCAATAAAGCCCTTAAATTGAATTGAGAGAGAGATACGCAATGAGTCTGTCATTAGTGATGCGAAATACCAGCTATGCAGAGCAGTGTCCTGACTTCAGAGAGTCACTGGGTATGGGACTATAGTCCATGAGTGTACATCCTAAAATTGCACCTTATACAGTGCACTACTTTTGAACCTTAGTCAGTGCACTACTTTTGAACCCTAGTCAGTGCACTACTTTTGAACCCTAGTCAGTGCACTACTTTTGAACCCTAGTCCGAATACAGTGCACTACTTTTGAACCCTAGTCCGTATACAGTGCACTACTTTTGAACCCTAGTCCGTATACAGTGCACTACTTTTGAACCCTAGTCCGTATACAGTGCACTACTTTTGAACCCTAGTCCGTATACAGTGCACTACTTTTGACCAGAGCTCATGGGGTGTCTGGAGTCTTGGTATATACGAGCACCATTGAAATTATGGGACCATTGGAAGAGTATGGATTCCTTTAGGAATAAGGCTTTGATGAAAGGATGCTAAATGTGTAGACCGACTTTGAACAATTCGTCTCATGTCCCTGTGACTGCCTGGGAAGAACACGTTCTGAGGATCCATTTCCTTCCTCTCACAAATCGACTATGGACCAATACCAACAAATGAATACCACAGAACCACAATTTACCTTGCTGTGAATGTCTATGAAAAATACTCACACATAGTTCAAACACAGGGAGAGAAAAAGTTTGAAGAGAGAGAGCCGAGAGAGCCGAGAGAGCCGAGAGAGCCCCCCCCCCCCCCCAGAGAGCAGAGAGAGAGCCCCCCAGAAAGCAGAGAGAGCCCCCCTGGAAGGCAGAGAGAGAGCCCCCCCAGAGAGCAGAGAGAGAGCAGAGATATTACCAATAGGCTAACAGGATTAAGTTCTGACTGTTGAGAGGCACAATGGAGGCAGTGATTGATTAACCCAGCGCGGAAGCCCGTAGAATTTTAACAAAGACAATGTGTGCCTGTCAAAGTCTGAGTACCAAACGGCAACCCTATTCCCTAGTTAGTGCACTACTTTTAGCAAGTAGTGCACTATATAGTGAATAGGGTGCCATTTGTGGGACACAGAATGAGCGCAGAGCAGAGTGGGCATCAGACCTGAAACTCAGGGGAACCCGAGAGTACTGAACAACCAACCAGACAGAGAAGTCCAGTTCAAGAACTAGGCCAGATTCCAGCATCTCGGGGAGATTAAACAGCAAACCCAACCAGGACAACCTTGAATCAAAACAACTCTTTCAAAGTCTTCATCAAATCACACAGAGCTGATCGCTAGAGGAACCTAGCGGGTGGGAGGGAGGCAGCTAAGAGAAGGGTCTGACTGTTCTCTCACTGAAAGACACACTCAAAAGACTCCTTAATTAGTCACGTCAGAGAATCTTCTATCTGGGTTTTTGGCCGATACGTTTTCATCTTTTCATTTAGTGTTCCAGTGAACTGTACGAGCGCCCCCTAAAAAAAAGCCTTGTGTACGTCTCCCCAGTGAGCGGACCCCCCATCCCAGACTCCCAGTTTGACAGCATCATTTGTGTAATTACCCATGATGCTGTGTTCAAGTACAGACAAGCCGTTAAATCACCACACACAGACCCACTTATAGCAACTACTCCTACACAAACTAGGCTACATGTAGTAACAGCAGCACAACTCCAAGATCACAATCAGCCATCTGACAAAACCCAGATCCAAGGTTCCTTTGTGTCTTTGCTCTAATGGCTTTCATACGCTTTGCTGTGTAGGACATTCATTTAGATCTTGACAGATGCCACCAGGAACGAATAAAAAGACCCAGAGGCAAAACCCGCAGACGCGTTATCAAAGCTAGGATCAAAGCTGTGCACGTGAAGACGTACAGACACAGGCTAATCTTCACAGAGTCACAGAGACTGGGTTTCTACCTAAACGATGTGAAAAGCCGCAGCACCACAAATGATATAGGGCTTTCCAGCCAGCCATCATCTGGACACTGGAGTAAATTATCATTACAAAAAGGTAATGGATGGGAACTGAGAGGGTTAGGCTATAACAGTTATAACACAGTTATAACCATTCATAACAGTTTTTGGAACATCATTAACGTGCTGTGTAATTCCACTGTGTCAGCTGCAGAAAGCCGACAACAGCCTTCATTCTGTAAAGACTCACGGTACTTACTGGCGAGGAGCAGGCAGGACAGAGCGATGACGTAGAGCTGTTTGACGGCCACATCGTAGTGATCCATGAACAGGTCCAGTAGGTAGACAGACAGGTGTCTGGCTGTAGGACACAGCTGGTAGCGGTTCGACAGTATGGCCAGCAGGTCTGCAAAGTACCGACGCATCCTTATCTGAGGGGAGTGGGCCCGGTACACAGGCAGCTTCAACTCCTAGAGGGAGAGGATGAGAAAAGGGAAGGGAAGGAAAGGAGAAGGTAGAGGGAGAGAAGGGAAGGAAAGGAGAAGGTAGAGGGAGAGAAGGGAAGGAAAGGAGAAGGTAGAGGGAGAGAAGGGAAGGAAAGGAGAAGGTAGAGGGAGAGAAGGGAAGGAAAGGAGAAGGTAGAGGGAGAGAAGGGAAGGAAAGGAGAAGGTAGAGGGAGAGAAGGGAAGGAAAGGAGAAGGTAGAGGGAGAGAAGGGAAGGAAAGGAGAAGGTAGAGGGAGAGAAGGGAAGGAAAGGAGAAGGTAGAGGGAGAGAAGGGAAGGAAAGGAGAAGGTAGAGGGAGAGAAGGGAAGGAAAGGAGAAGGTAGAGGGAGAGAAGGGAAGGAAAGGAGAAGGTAGAGGGAGAGAAGGGAAGGAAAGGAGAAGGTAGAGGGAGAGAAGGGAAGGAAAGGAGAAGGTAGAGGGAGAGAAGGGAAGGAAAGGAGAAGGTAGAGGGAGAGAAGGGAAGGAAAGGAGAAGGTAGAGGGAGAGAAGGGAAGGAAAGGAGAAGGTAGAGGGAGAGAAGGGAAGGAAAGGAGAAGGTAGAGGGAGAGAAGGGAAGGAAAGGAGAAGGTAGAGGGAGAGAAGGGAAGGAAAGGAGAAGGTAGAGGGAGAGAAGGGAAGGAAAGGAGAAGGTAGAGGGAGAGAAGGGAAGGAAAGGAGAAGGTAGAGGGAGAGAAGGGAAGGAAAGGAGAAGGTAGAGAGAGAGAAGGGAAGGAAAGGAGAAGGTAGAGAGAGAGAAGGGAAGGAAAGGAGAAGGTAGAGAGAGAGAAGGGAAGGAAAGGAGAAGGTAGAGGGAGAGAAGGGAAGGAAAGGAGAAGGTAGAGGGAGAGAAGGGAAGGAAAGGAGAAGGTAGAGGGAGAGAAGGGAAGGAAAGGAGAAGGAAGATGGAGAGAAGGGAAGGAAAGGAGAAGGTATAGGGAAGAGAAACAATATGGAGAGTAAGAATAAATATAATATAGGTTAACGCACAAACATACATACATTTGAAAAGTGTTTCACATTTGGTCACGTTACAACCTTGTTCTAAAATTGATTCAATCGTTCCCCCCCACCCGTCTCAATCTACACACAATACCCCATAATGACAAAAACAAAAAATAAATATCACATAAGTATTCAGACCCTTTACTCAGTACATTGTTGAAGCACCTTTGGCAGCGATTACAGCCTCGAGTCTTCTTGGGTATGACGCTACAAGCTTGGCACACCTGCATTTGGGGAGTTTCTTCCATTCTTCTCTGCAGATCCTCTCAAGCTCTGTCAGGTTGGATGGGGAGTGTCGCTGCAAAGCTATTTTCAGGTCTCTCCAGAGATGTTCGATCAGGTTCAAATCCGGGCTCTGTCTGGGCCACTCAAGGACATTGAGAGACTTGTCCCGAAGCCACTTCTGCGTCGTCTTGGCTGTATGCTTAGGGTCATTGTCCTGTTGGAAGGTGAATCGTCGCCACAGGCTGAGGTCCTGAGAGCTCTGGAGCAGGTTTTCATCGAGGATCTCTGTACTTTGCTCAGTTCATCTTTGCCTCAATCCTGACTAGTCTCCCAGTCTCTGCCGCTGAAAAACATCCCAACAGCATGATGCTGCCACCACCATGCTTCACCGTAGGGATGGTGCCAGGATTCCTCCAGGCGTGACACTTGGCATTCAGACCAAAGACTTCAATCTTGGTTTCATCAGACCAGAGAATCTTGTTTCTCATGGTCTGAGAATACTTTAGGTGCCTTTTTCTCCCATCTCCACAGAGGAACTCCGGAGCTCTATCAGAGTGACCATTGGGTTCTTGGTCACCTCCATGACCAAGGCCCTTCTAGCCCGATTGCTCAGTTTGGCCGGGAGGCCAGCTCCAGGAAGAGTTTTGGGGGTTCCAAACATGTTCCATTTAAGAATGATGGAGGCCATTGTGTTCTTGGGGAACTTCAATGCTTCAGAAATGTTCTGGTACCCTTCCCCAGATCTGTGCCTCAACACAATCCCGTCTCAGAGCTCTACAGACATGTCCTTTGACCTCATGGCTTGGTTTTTGCTCCGACATGCACTGTCAACTGTGGGGCTTTATATAGACAGGTGTGTGCCTTTCCAAAATCATGTACAATCAATTTAAATTTACCACAGGTGGACTCCAATCAAGTTGTAGAAACATATAAAGGATGACTTATGAAAGCAGGATGCAACGGATGTCAATTTCGAGTCTCATAGCAAATTTTCCAAAGGCACTGTAGATAGCCATGTCTGACAAATCTACCATCCATGCCTACACACTACATTTCCATATAGAACCCAATACTACATTTCAATTTAGGTCAGGAAGGGGAGTGAGAGGAGGGGTACAGGGTTCCCCATGGTGAGTAAAGGGACGGGGAGAGGAAGTAGTGGTGGCTATTCAGCATGATAAATATCCATTAGGATGGGGGCAGGGTTGAAGTCTGTTTGGGAAAGGGGGGAGATCCAAAGGAGGCTGGTAGCTGAGAAGTGGTGGCTATTCAGCAGCCTGACCCTCTGGTAGAAACTGGTTTTATTCATTTTTTTTTTTTACCTTTAACTAGGCAAGTCAGTTCAGAACAAATTCTTATTTACAATGACTGCCTGCACCGGCCAAGCCTGGACAACGCTGAGCCAATTGTGTGCCACACTATTGGACTCCCAATCCCGGCCGGTTGTGATACAGCATGATTCAAACCAGGGTGTCTGTAGTGACGCTTCAAGCACTGAGATGCAGTGCCTTAGACCCCTGCGTCACTCTGGAGCCCAGTGTTCTATTGGCCGGTCAGTTTTAGCCATGATGCTCCTGTACTGCACGTGTGAGTGATGGATGCGGGAAGAACAGGCCGTGGCTCATGATCTTCTTGGCCTTCCTGCAACACCTGGTGTTGTAAGTGTCCTGAAGGGCAGGCGGTGTGCATCCAATGGTGCAGTCGGCTGAGCGCACCTCCCTCTGTAGTGCCTTGGTCAGTGGCGGTGCCATACCAGGCTGTGATGCAGCACAACAGTATGCTCTCAAGGGTGCTCCTGTAGAACATCGAGGGCCTTCGGGGACAGGCCAATTCAATCACTGCCTCTCTGGACAACCTCCTGAGGTTAAAGAGTCGCTGTCATTCCTTCACCACTGTGTCCGTGTGGTTTGACCATTTCACCTCCTCGGAGATGTGTAAGCCGAGGAACTTGACGTTTTTGGCCGTCTCCACGGGAGCCACTCCTCAGCTCCTTTGTTTTGCTGATGTTGAGGAAGAGGTTGTTTACCTGGCACCACACCGTCAGAGTGCCTAGTTCCTTCCTGTAGGCAGTATCATCGCTGTTGGTAATTAGGCCTACTGCTGTTGTCGTGTCGTCAGCAAACTTGGAGTTGAAACTGAGGCAGTCGTGGATATACAGAGTTCAGGAAGGGACTGAGGACGTATCCTTGTGGGGGCCCCGTGTTGAGGAGCAGTGTGGAAGAGGTAATGCTTCCTACATTCACCACCTGGGGGGCAGCCTGTCAAAAACTCTAGGTCCCAGTTACATAGAGAGTTCAGTCCCCAGAGGAAACCTGTAACATATTCCAGTCCACGTGATCAAAACAGTCTTGGAGCATGGATTCTGATTACACAGACAAGTGTTGAACAGATGTGAACACCAGGACTTCCCTTGAGTCTTTGTTTGTAGGCCGGGAGGAACAAAATGGAGTCCTGGTCTAACTTGCCGAAAGGAGGGCGGGAGATTGCCTTTATACCTGTGTCGAAAAAAACATGTAGCGTTGGTCCATTGGGAATCTCTGCGAGTTGGACAGCCAACCTGCTGATAGTAATTCGGGAGCAGGGTTCTCAAATGTATTTTTGTTAAAGTCCCCAGTGACAATGAACACTGCCTCCGGGTACACAGTCTCCAGTTTGTTCAGGGTGACAATGAAGATCTTTGAAAGCATTTTTGGTGTCCGTTTGGGGCGGGATGTGGCAGTGCACAGGTGCCATTTTTGACACGCCCCCTAGGACACACCCAGTCTCCTCCTAGTCAACCACATAGAATAGAGGAGCATCACGTGAGCCTTCAGCTTAAAGACGCATTTGACAAGGGGCGCGATATAAAAAAAACACTTTCTCCCATATGTATAGCCTTTAATGCTTCACGAGTTTGTCTCTATCCTAATACAGGCTTAGAAAAACGAGGAGTTATGTTTTTTCAAAAAATGCTTTGTTTCGTCATAGATGAATATTTGATAAAAATACATTTAAAAAAAGGGCTTTATAATGTGGATTTATTTCATATCAGACTGAGTCGGGGTGGATTAATCTCTTTAAGTAGTGCTGTACCAGTTTGTGGTTTGCTGCTAGAGGCACACGAAAAACATCCACCCATACTAAAAATACAGGTTACTATTGCCTACTTCCCCTTCCCTAAGGGTTGTCCAAATAACAAAACGCTGCCCTCGTATAAAGCTAATCTTCACTGGATACTGACTTGCTGTAGATCGGTGAAGAATAACCCTGTGGTGCCTGTCAGCATGACCAACGTACTGATGACCACAATGTATGGCACACACGTGCCTCACATATTTAATCTGCGAGTTACATCAATTGTCTGTTGAGTTTGTTGAATGTAGGCAATACCTAAACAACGGTGATCACTAAGGTGATCGGCAGCTGAAGGACAATATAAACAGTGCATACAGACACCCCCATAAACACTACCCTCGACTTGAGTTCTCCTCTCTTCTCCCCCCCCCCCCATGCATGCCTTGCCTCTGGTCCATCGGTCTGTCTGAGTGTTCAGTGGTGCAGGGCATTGTGGGGAACCACTGCATTAATTATGCTGCGGAAGGCAGGGGACTCGATGCAGAGAGGTGGGGGGGCAGACTAGCCTGCTGATGGGCTACAATTATTTAGAGATAGGGTTTATGTCTGGGGTGTCGTTTGGCTTTCAAAGACCTTACATCAGCATCCATGTTGTTTTGTCTTTGGTCTGCAGATTAGTTAAAGGGTTGGGGTGGGGTCAGAATAGAATCAGAAGGGAGGCCCTAATCTACACGCCCCCTGGTTACAGACGTCCAACTCAGTGATTTAGACACGAGTAAATCAAATGACTGTTAGGCTTAGTGAATAACTTGTAAGGAGACTGCCCGATTGTAACATAGTGGGGGCAGCGGCCTGCAACAATTCCATCTATCCAAATACTCCCCCTACATGTGACGTGTGCGTAGACACACACACACACAAATCTACTCCATATTGTTCTTTCTAAGTAGAATCAAATTAGCTATGATATTCTTGCTCCCTTTATGAGGATGGCAGTCCAGTGACAGATGCTGCCATTAAAATGGCCAAACAGTAAAATATCATCAAGCCGGAGTTTAGCCTAATTACCGCATCAGCCAATTAATGAGCCTCAACCCTTCTGTGTAATCTAAATTAGACCACGCTCACAAAGATGACAGTCATGCAATTATATCCATCTGCCAATATTAACTACACTATATAGAAGCTATAAATAGAAGGTGAGGAGTTGCTATCATGTCCCTCTACTGGCTTGGATCTTCATTTTCACCAAAGCACTAGAGTATGTCAACAAGAAAACATACATTTTACATCATTTTTTTTTTTTTTAACCTTTATTTAACTAGGCGAGTCAGTTAAGAACAAATTCTGATTTTCAATGACGGCCTAGGAACAGTGGGTTAACTGCCCGTTCAGGGGCAGAACGACAGATTTGTACCTTGTCAGCTCAGGGATTTGAACTTGCAACCTTCCGGTTACTAGTCCAACGCTCTAACCACTAGGGTACCTGCCCCTCTACACTCTAACCACTTGGGTACCTGCCCCCTCTACACTAACCACTTGGGTACCTGCCCCCTCTACACTCTAACCACTAGGCTACCCTGCCGCCCCCTTTAAGCCATTGAGCAGAAGCGCTTATCCAGTGTGACATACTGCCTTGCTCAAGGGAACATGAGATTTTTCACCTCGTCGGCTTGGGAATTTGAACCAGCGACTTTTTGGTTACTGGCCCAACGCGCTGAACCGCTAGGCTACCTAGATTAGTTGTCTTTTTCAGGTTAAGATGCATTTAAGCACAGGTGAACTGCAGGCCACCAGACTCAAAGCGTTCTCCCTGGCATTGAGAACATCCCCATAATACACATTTCACCATGCAGTTGAGATTCTTATCACGTGGTGATGAGGAAAATGGAACTCCAGGAATGAACCAAGGAGACCCAGATAACTGCATTCATAGAATTAAAATTCAGAATTCTATTAATTCTAATTCTATGACTGGCTGGTCTTACCTTGATGCGGAGGGACTGATGGATATCCCCTGCTAGCTGTCCTTTCCACCATTGTAACTCCCTTTCCATCTTTCCCATTCAGAGAAGGCCACACGGATGAAGTTCAGCCCTGCAGACACACAGCAATGTGGGCTAAGTCAAGAGACATCCTGGCTATACGCAGCATGTTATGGTGTCTTATCACAACTTTAGATATTTGATGTCAAAGGGACAAGGATTTATAGAATAAGTTGTATTATCCTATATTCATACTGGTGAATAAAAATCTATTTTATAAGAGAGATGAAGTCCCAGCAAATAAAAAAAACAAGTGTTTATTTCAAGGGGAATAAAACATTGTATCCTTTCTATTAATTTGCACAATGAATATATATATATACAGTGCCTTGCGAAAGTATTCGGCCCCCTTGAACTTTGCGACCTTTTGCCACATTTCAGGCTTCAAACATAAAGATATAAAACTGTATTTTTTTGTGAAGAATCAACAACAAGTGGGACACAATCATGAAGTGGAACGACATTTATTGGATATTTCAAACTTTTTTAACAAATCAAAAACGGAAAAATTGGGCATGCAAAATGATTCAGCCCCTTTACTTTCAGTGCAGCAAACTCTCTCCAGAAGTTCAGTGAGGATCTCTGAATGATCCAATGTTGACCTAAATGACTAATGATGATAAATACAATCCACCTGTGTGTAATCAAGTCTCCGTATAAATGCACCTGCACTGTGATAGTCTCAGAGGTCCGTTAAAAGCGCAGAGAGCATCATGAAGAACAAGGAACACACCAGGCAGGTCCGAGATACTGTTGTGAAGAAGTTTAAAGCCGGATTTGGATACAAAAATATTTCCCAAGCTTTAAACATCCCAAGGAGCACTGTGCAAGCGATAATATTGAAATGGAAGGAGTATCAGACCACTGCAAATCTACCAAGACCTGGCCGTCCCTCTAAACTTTCAGCTCATACAAGGAGAAGACTGATCAGAGATGCAGCCAAGAGGCCCATGATCATTCTGGATGAACTGCAGAGATCTACAGCTGAGATGGGAGACTCTGTCCATAGGACAACAATCAGTCGTATATTGCACAAATCTGGCCTTTATGGAAGAGTGGCAAGAAGAAAGCCATTTCTTAAAGATATCCATAAAAAGTGTAGTTTAAAGTTTGCCACAAGCCACCTGGGAGACACACCAAACATGTGGAAGAAGGTGCTCTGGTCAGATGAAACCAAAATTGAACTTCTTGGCAACAATGCAAAACGTTATGTTTGGCATAAAAGCAACACAGCTGAACACACCATCCCCACTGTCAAACATGGTGGTGGCAGCATCATGGTTTGGGCCTGCTTTTCTTCAGCAGGGACAGGGAAGATGGTTAAAATTGATGGGAAGATGGATGGAGCCAAATACAGGACCATTCTGGAAGAAAACCTGATGGAGCCTGCAAAAGACCTGAGACTGGGACGGAGATTGGTCTTCCAACAAGACAATGATCCAAAACATAAAGCAAAATCTACAATGGAATGGTTCAAAAATAAACATATCCAGGTGTTAGAATGGCCAAGTCAAAGTCCAGACCTGAATCCAATCGAGAATCTGTGGAAAGAACTGAAAACTGCTGTTCACAAATGCTCTCCATCCAACCTCACTAAACTCGAGCTGTTTTGCAAGGAGGAATGGGAAAAAATTTCAGTCTCTCGATGTGCAAAACTGATGGAGACATACCCCAAGCGACTTACAGCTGTAATCGCAGCAAAAGGTGGCGCTACAAAGTATTAACTTAAGGGGGCTGAATAATTTTGCACGCCCAATTTTTCCGTTTTTGATTTGTTAAAAAAGTTTGAAATATCCAATAAATGTCGTTCCACTTCATGATTGTGTCCCACTTGTTGTTGATTCTTCACAAAAAAATACAGTTTTATATCTTTATGTTTGAAGCCTGAAATGTGGCAAAAGGTCGCAAAGTTCAAGGGGGCCGAATACTTTCGCAAGGCACTGTATATATAGATTTATTTCTAAATCGCATTGTAGAGAATTTGATTTCACCTTTATTTAACCATGTAGGCTAGTTGAGAACAAGTTCTCATTTGCAACTGTGACCTGGCCAAGATAAAGCGTAGCAATTCAACACATACAACAACAGAGTTACACATGGAATAAACAAAACATACAGTCAATAATACAGTAGACAAAATAAAACAAAAAGTCTATATACAGTGAGTGCAAATTAGGTAAGTTAAGGGAGTTAAGGCAATAAATAGGCCATGGTGGCGAAGTAATTACAATATAGCAATTAAACACTGGAATGGTAGATGTGCAGAAGATGAATGTGCAAGTAGAGATACTGGGGTGCAAAGGAGCAAGATAAATAAATACTGTATGGGGATGAGGTAGGTAGATGGGCTGTTTACAGATGGGCTATCTATGTACAGGTGCAGTGATCTGTGAGCTGCTCTGACAGCTGGTGCTTAAAGCTAGTGAGGGAGATGGGAATCTCCAGCTTCAGAGATGTTTAATGGGTTGAGGGCAAAGTGAAACATGCCTTTGATATTAATGAAAGCAATCAGTTGAAATCGATTGTTAAAGATGAGCCTTTGGATGTTTAAAATAAATAAATAAATAAATAAAAATCAATAGCCTTTCGAAATATTTCAAATGCAACATTCTGGGAAACTTAATTTGTGAGCTGCTCTTTTGTAAGCTTAAAAATGTGATTGAGTTAATTTCCTCCATGACCATGTGTACAGTAAACATTGGTCACTGGCACTGCATCGCCCTTGATCGTCCATTACTCAGTTCCATTACATTCCACCTAATAGCCATTTATCAGAGGTTGTATGTTAAGAGCCGTGACGCTCGGTCTGAACATTTAACACGTTTTGGAAGCATAAGGACTTTAAATCTTTCATATTTGCGAGACATAATCAAATAAAATTATTTTTAAAAATGATACACTTTTATAGTGTAAGGTTTCCCACACAGCAATATGTCCACTGCGCTTGTTCAAGGAAACCAGACGGATGACTACCGGTGCTAAATAAAATAACTATCCGAGTCTCCTAACCTGTGTGTAACTGGAAGACAGACGTCACAAACCTGCCACTGAAAAAAATACTGTTGGCTGTAACAGTGTATTTTGCATTTGTTAAATTATTTTGGATGTTTTTCTAGAACCGTACCTCAACTGAAAACCGCTTCACGTTTAGAAGGGAGTATTTGCCAGTTTAGTCTTTCAGAGCCAATTCGCCCTTTAAAACAGAGTATGTAAGGTCCTTGAACTAAGGAGTAACGTTAGTCTCCTTTGGTCCAATACTGGGCTATGGTACTGAACTGCAATTACATTCCCCATGCAAGTGGGTGCGATTTAAAATGTCTTAATGTGGGGAGAAAAAAAACGAAATGGCAATTGTAGCGCTGGGGTAACAAAATAACTTTTTTGTAGGCCTAACAATAACATTGCTACTGTGTCTCAAATCTGCTATGAGAAAAGCAATACGTTGATAATGGAAACATTTTCATGACTTTCTCGCTCATTTAGCGGTGTCAACACCACGAGTGTTTTTTAAACAGAAACGTAGACCACTCATGCGGTTATAATACTATTATGTATAGGCCTATACCTTAAACTTAGACAAAGATCACACCTGACTGTTGACAGCATTACATCATTGATACACACATTTAGTAAACTTTTAGATTCTCTAAATGTCCAAGATCGCATGTGCCGCTCACCCTATCTGACAGGAATGCCCCCAGACCTCTTTGTTTCACTCCGGCATCCTGAATGAAGAATTCCTCTTTGGTAAGTTTTGTATTATCCTCGGTACCGGCGAAAAGCGACGACTGTTTCCGTTATTCAGTTGACAAAGAAACAATGCTTCAGACCAGTTTAATTCAGCTGTTATCTCGTCTGTTTACACTTTCACAAAGATTTTTCCACGGATCCTCGTTCAACGAAGTGGTTTGCTTCCTCAGCTGCTGTTGCGGTCGGTGAGGAGCTAGTGAATTTGCGTACGCAAAAGACCGAGTGTAAGATGGGAAATGTAGTCCAAAAACACGTGACCAAAATGGGCTAATTACGACAATAACTCATTCTCTAATTGATTTCAAATAAACTAAACTTGTCTCTCAAACACTGGCATTTTGAAAACGGATAGAGCTGTTGAGATGATTAAATCAAGTTTTTATTGCAAATCACTTCGTTAACTTTCTCAAGTGGCATGTGTGTAAAAACGTTTTCCTTTAACACATTGTAAAATGTACTATAATAAGATTTATAACACAAAATAAACCATTTTAATGACATGTAACACGGTTAGTGCATTCTCGTTTAATTTAGACAGAGAGGGATAGTTGCAAACAGGGAAAAAAAGAAAAAAAGTTGCATGTATCTTATTGCTGAATATAAACAGCACTCCAAAAAATGTAACGTGAAAATAAAATAATTTCCCTCATTTTCCCTCCAATCAGCCATAACAAAATCAAATCAAAATTTGTTTGTCACATGCACCTAATACAACAGGTGTAATACTTACTTACAAGCCCTTAACTGTCAACGCAGTTTTAAGAAAAAATTATTATTACACTGAGCAGAAATAAATGCAACATAAAACAAAGATTTTACTGAGTTATACTTCATATAATGAAATCAGTGAATTGAAATACATGTATTAGACCCTAATCTATGGATTTCACATCACTGGAAATACAGATCTGTTGGTCACAGATACCTTAAAAAAAGGTGGGGGCGTGGATCAGAAAATGAGTCAGTATCTGGTGTGACCACCATTTGCCTCATGCACATTCTCCTTTCGAGTCTATCAGGCTGTTGATTGTGGCCTGTGGAATGTTGTCTGACTCCTCGCCAATGGCTGTGCGAAGTTGCTGGATATTGGCGGGAACTGGAACACGTTGTTGTACACGTCGATCCAGAGCATCCCAAACATGCTCAATGGGTGATATGTCTGGTGAGTATGCAGGCCAAGGAAGGACTGGGCCATTTTCAGCTTCCATGATTTGTGTACAGATCCTTGCGACATGGGGCCGTGCATCATCATGCTAAAACATGAGGTGATGGTAGAGGATGAATGGCATGCCAATGTGCCTCAGGATCTCACCATGGTATCTCTGTGCATTCAAATCGCCATCGATAAAATGCAACTGTGTTCGTTGTACATAGCTTATGCATGCCTATTCCATAACGCCACCTCCGCCATGGGGCGCTCTGCTCACAACGTTGACATCATCAAACCGCTCGCCCACACGACACCATACACGTTGTCTGCCATCTGCTCGGTACAGTTGAAACCAGGATTTATCCGTGAAGAGCACACTTCTCCAGCGTGCTAGTGGCCATTGAAGGTGAGCATCTGGCCACTGAAGTTGGTTAAGACGCCGAACTGCTGTCAGATCAAGACCCTGGTGAGGACGACTTAGCACGTAGATGAGCTTCCCTGAGACAGTTTCTGACAGTTTTTGCAGAAATTCTTTGGTTGTGCAAACCCACAGTTTCATCAGTTGTCCGGGTGGCTGGTCTCAGATGATCCCGCAGGTGAAGAAGATGGATGTGGAGGTCCTGGGTTGGCGTGGTTACAGGTGGTGTGCGATAGTGAAGCTGGTTGGACGTACTGCCAAATTCTATGAAATGACATTGGAGGAGGCTGATGGTTGGGAAATGAACATACAATTCTCTGGCAACAGCTCTGGTGGACATGCCTGCAGTTAGCATGCCAATTGCATGCTCAATCAAAACTTAAGACATCTGTGGCCTTGTGTTGTGTGACAAAAGAGCATATTTTAAAGTGGCCTTTTTATTGTTCCCAGCACAAGGTGCACCAGTGAAACAATCACACTGTTTAATCAGCTTCTTGATATGCCACACCTGTCAGGTGGATGGATTATCTTGGTAAAGTATAAATGCTCACTAACAGGGATGTAAACAAATTTGTGCACAAGATCTGAGAGAAATAAGCTTTTTTTGTGTGTATGGAACATTTCTGGGATCTTCTATTTCAGCTCATGAAATATGGGACCAACACTTTACATGTTGCGTTTATATTTTTGTTCCGTATAAATACTAAGCAATGAGTACTAGCTGGGCAACAGACAACTCAGTGTCACCTGGTGTCAATATAGGGCATAGCTTTTCAATAATGTGCAACACATAGTAAGTAATACAGTAGGCCTATTACAATTCACTTTTTTAGAGAACATTTTTATTATTGACCAAAACGGAGTATAAATAGGCTGAACTATAATTGCAATGATGACAGGCAGCAAAAGCAGGTGCCATTGTATTTCAACCCATCAGGATGAAGGTGATGAATCCTCATTGGCCTTCTTGTCCATCTAGTTCAGATACTCCTGGTCTGCATAGATCAGGAACCCAGTAAAACATACTATCTGTCCAGAACGGGTCATAGAATTGCCCATTCTGTTCAGAGTAGAAGAACTGCAGCCAAACCTGGTCCTGACGCTCTAACCAGAGAACCGTGGAACCAGACACTGGATCCCAGTTTTGGCATCAAACGTCTTGATCAAACAGAGGTTTCACAAATATTTAAGAGACAGTGTATGGCTAATTTACTCAGCTGCATAATAAAAAATGTAAAAAAGTTTTTTATTTAACCTTTATTTAACCAGGTAGGCAAGTTGAGAACAAGTTCTCATTTGCAACTGCGACCTGGCCAAGAATAAAGCAAAGCAGTTAGACACAAACAACAACAACACAGAGTTACACATCGAGTAAACAAACATGCCCTCAATAATACAGTTGCAGATGCTGGCACTAAGACCGTTCTCAGTCAGCTGTATAAGGAAATAAGTAATAATAAGTGATTCCTGCTTAAAAGCAAAAATTAAAGCAGGAAGCACCAGTGACTCGGTCTATAAAAAAAGTGGTCAGATGAAGCAGATGCTAAACTACAGGACTGTTTTGCTAGCACAGACTGGAATATGTTCCGGGATTCTTACGATGGCATTGAGGAGTACACCACATCAGTCACTGGCTTTATCAATAAGTGCATTGAGGACGTCGTCCCCACAGTGACTGTACATACATAACCAACCAGAAGCCATGGATTACAGGCAACATTCGCACTGAGCTAAAGGGCATAGCTGCCGCTTTCAAGGTGCGGGACTCTAACCCGGAAGCTTACAAGAAATCCTGCTATGCCCTGCGACGAACCATCAAACAGGCAAAGCGTCAATACAGGGCTAAGATTGAATCATACTACATCGGCTCCGACGCTCGTCTTATGTGGCAGGGCTTGCAAACTATTACAGATTACAAAGGGAAGCAGAGCCGCAAGCTGCCCAGTGACACGAGCCTACCAGACGAGCTAAGTCACTTCTATGCTCGCTTCGAGGCAAGCAACACTGAGGCCTGCATGAGAGCCTCAGCTGTTCCGGACGACTGTGTGATCACGCTCTCCGTAGCCGACGTGAGTAAGACCTTTAAACAGGTCAACATTCACAAGGCTGCAGGGCCAGACAGATTACCAGGACGTGTGCTCCGGGCATGTGCTGACCAACTGGCAGGTGTCTTCACTGACATTTTCAACATGTCACTAATTGAGTCTGTAATCCCAACATGTTTCAAGCAGACCACCATAGTCCCTGTGCCCAAGAACACAAAGGCAACCTGCCTAAATGACTACAGACCCGTAGCACCCACGTCCGTAGCCACGAAGTGCTTTGAAAGGTTGGTAATGGCTCAGATAAACACCATTATCCCAGAAACCCTAGACCCACTCCAATTTGCATACCGCCCAAACAGATCCACAGATGATGCAATCTCTACTGCACTCCACACTGCCCTTTCCTACCTGGAAAAAAGGAACACTTATGTGAGAATGCTATTCATTGACTACAGCACAGCGTTCAACACCATAGTACCCTCATAGCTCATCACTAAGCTAAGGATCCTGGGACTAAACACCTCCCCCTGCAACTGGATCCTGGACTTCCTGACAGGCCGCCCCCAGGTGGTGATGGTAGGTAGCAACACATCTGCCACGCTGATCCTCAACACTGGAGCTCCACGGGGGTGCGTGCTCAGTCACCTCCTGTACTCCCTGTTAACCCACGACTACATGGCCAGGCACAACTCCAACACCATCATTAAGTTTGCCGATGACACAACAGTGGTAGGCCTGATCACCAACAACGGCGAGACATCTTATAGGGAGGAGGTCAGAGACCTGCCCGGGTGGTGCCAGGACAACAACCTCTCCCTCAACGTAACCAAGACTAAGGAGATGATTGTGGACTACAGGAAAATGAGGACTGAGCACCTCCCCATTCTCATCGATGGGGCTGTAGTAGAGCAGGTTGAGAGCTTCAAGTTCCTTAGTGTCCACATCAACAACAAACTAGAATGGTCCAAACACACCAAGACAGTCGTGAAAAGGGCACGACAAAGCATATTCCCCCTCAGGAAACTAAAAAGATTTGGCATGGGTCCTCAGATCCTCAAAAGGTTCTACAGCTGCAACACCGAGAGCATCCTGACTGGTTGCATCACTGCTTGGTATGGCAATTGCTCGGCCTCCGACCGCAAGGCACCAGAGGTTTGTTTGTCACCAGAGCGTTTTAGAGGATATTACTACTGAAACATGTACCCATTTAATAACCAGACCTTCATATAAACTTGCTATGCTGAATTGTTGACACAATCGAACATGCTGCTATATGCTGCCAGCACGCCCACCAGCGAGTCACAATGGGCGGCCTGAGCAGCACGCGGCAAATTACTGCCATCTAGTGTACATTCACTGTTAGTGACAATTGGGGGAATAAATGCACTGCAGACAAATAGTTGTTCCAAAAATACTTAGCTTGGTCCATGTCTGGTATGGGTTTGTGCTTGTCTCATCAGTGGAACCTGAAACAGGACGTGGGAGAGAGACAACAGGACGTGGGAGAGAGACAACAGGACAGGGAGAGACAACAGGACGTGGGAGAGACAACAGGACAGGGGGAGAGAAAACAGGACAGGGGGAGAGACAACAGGACAGGGGGAGAGACAACAGGACAGGGGGAAGACAACAGGACAGGGGGAGAGACAACATGACAGGGGGAGAGACAACAGGACAGGGAGAGAGACAACAGGACAGGGAGAGACAACAGGACAGGGAGAGAGAGACAACAGGACAGGGAGAGAGAGACAACAGGACAGGGAGAGAGAGACAACAGGACAGGGAGAGAGAGACAACAGGACAGGGAGAGAAACAACAGGACAGGGGGAGAGACAACAGGACAGGGGGGAGAGACAACAGGACAAGGGGAGAGACAACAGGACAGGGGGGAGAGACAACAGGACGTGGGAGAGACAACAGGACAGGGGGGAGAGACAACAGGACAGGGGGGGAGAGACAACAGGACGTGGGAGAGAGACACAGGACGGAGGAGAGAGACAACAGGACATGGGAGAGAGACAACAGGACAGGGGGGAGAGACAACAGGACAGGGAGAGACACCAGGAAAGGGGGAGAGAGACAAGAGGACAGGGAGAGAGACACAGGACGGGGGAGAGAGACAACAGGACAGGGAGAGACAACAGGAAAGGGGGAGAGAGACAACAGGACAGGGGGAGAGACAACATTACAGGGAGAGACACCAGGAAAGGGGGAGAGAGACACAGGACGGGGGAGAGAGACACAGTACGGGGGAGAGAGACACAGGATGTGGGAGAGAGACACCTCAAATCAAATCAAATCAAATGTATTTATATAGCCCTTCGTACATCAGCTGATATCTCAAAGTACTGTACAGAAACCCAGCCTAAAACCCCAAACAGCAAGCAATGCAGGTGTAGAAGCACGGTGGCTAGGAAAAACTCCCTAGAAAGGCCAAAACCTAGGAAGAAACCTAGAGAGGAACCAGGCTATGTGGGGTGGCCAGTCCTCTTCTGGCTGTGCCGGGTGGAGATTATAACAGAACATGGCCAAGATGTTCAAATGTTCATAAATGACCAGCATGGTCCAATAATAATAAGGCAGAACAGTTGAAACTGGAGCAGCAGCACGGCCAGGTGGACTGGGGACAGCAAGGAGTCATCATGTCAGGTAATCCTGAGGCATGGTCCTAGGTCTCAGGTCCTCCGAGAGAGAGAGAAAGAAAGAGAGAATTAGAGAGAGCACACTCAAATTCACACAGGACACCGAATAGGACAGTAGAAGTACTCCAGATATAACAAACTGACCCTAGCCCCCCGACACATAAACTACTGCAGCATAAATACTGGAGGCTGAGACAGGAGGGGTCAGGAGACACTGTGGCCCCATCCGAGGACACCCCCGGACAGGGCCAAACAGGAAGGATATAACCCCACCCACTTTGCACAGCCCCCACACCACTAGAGGGATATCTTCAACCACCAACTTACCATCCTGAGACAAGGCTGAGTATAGCCCACAAAGATCTCCGCCACGGCACAACCCAAAGGGGGGGGGGGGGGGCAACCCAGACAGGATGATCACATCAGTGACTCAACCCACTCAGGTGACGCACCCCTCCCAGGGACGGTATGAGAGATCCCCAGTAAGCCAGTGACTCAGCCCCTGTAATAGGGTTAGAGGCAGAGAATCCCAGTGGAAAGAGGGGAACCGGCCAGGCAGAGACAGCAAGGGCGGTTCGTTACTCCAGAGCCTTTCCGTTCACCTTCACACTCCTGGGCCAGACTACACTCAATCATATGACCCACTGAAGAGATGAGTCTTCAGTAAAGACTTAAAGGTTGAGACAGAATCTGCGTCTCTGACATGGGTAGGCAGACCGTTTCATAAAAATGGAGTTCTATAGGAGAAAGCCCTGCCTCCAGCTGTTTGTTTAGAAATTCTAGGGACATTTAGGAGGCCTGCGTCTTGTGACCGTAGCGTACGTGTAGGTATGTATGGCAGGACCAAATCAGAGAGATAGGTAGGAGCAAGCACATGTAATGCTTTGTAGGTTAGCAGTAAAACCTTGAAATCAGCCCTTGCTTTGACAGGAAGCCAGTGTAGACGCTAGCACTGGAGTAATATGCTCAAATTTTGGGGTTCTAGTCAGGATTCTAGCAGCCGTATTTAGCACTAACTGAAGTTTATTTAGTGCTTTATCCGGGTAGCCGGAAAGTATAGCATTGCAGTAGTCTAACCTAGAAGTGACAAAAGCATGGATTAATTTTTCTGCATCATTTTTGGACAGAAAGTTTCTGATTTTTGCAATGTTACGTAGATGGAAAAAAGCTGTCCTTGAAATGGTCTTGATATGTTCTTTCAAAAGAGAGATCAGGGTCCAGAGTAACGCCGAGGTCCTTCACAGTTTTATTTGAGATGACTGTACAACCATTAAGATGAATTGTCAGATTCAACAGAAGATATCTTTGTTTCTTGGGACCTAGAACAAGCATCTCTGTTTTGTCCGAGTTTAAAAGTAGAAAGTTTGCAGCCATCCACTTTCTTATGTCTGAAACACATGCTTCTAGCGAGGGCAATTTTGGGGCTTCACCATGTTTAATTGAAATATACAGCTGTGTGTCATCCGCATAGCAGTGAAAGTTAACATTCTGTTTTCGAATGACATCCCCAAGAGGTAAAATATATAGTGAAAACAATAGTGGTCCTAAAACGGAACCTTGAGGAACACCGAAATTTACAGTTGATTTGTCAGAGGACAAACCATTCACAGAGACATACTGATATCTTTCCGAAGATAAGATCTAAACCAGGCCAGAACTTGTCCATGTAGACCAATTTGGGTTTCCAATGTGGTGATCGATGGTATCAAAAGCAGCACTATGGTCTAGGAGCACGAGGACAGATGCAGAGCCTCGGTCTGATGCCATTAAAAGGTCATTTACCACCTTCACAAGTGCAGTCTCAGTGCTATGATGGGGTCTAAAACCAGACTGAAGCATTTCGTATACATTGTTTGTCTTCAGGAAGGCAGTGAGTTGCTGCTCAACAGCCTTTTCTAAAATGTTTGAGAGGAATGGAAGATTCGATATAGGCCGATAGTTTTTTATATTTTCTGGGTCAAGGTTTGGCTTTTTCGAGAGAGGCTTTATTACTGCCACTTTTAGTGAGTTTGGTACACATCCGGTGGATAGAGAGCTGTTTATTATGTTCAACATAGGAGGGCCAAGCACAGGAAGCAGCTCTTTCAGTAGTTTAGTTGGAATAAGGTCCAGTGTGCAGCTTGAAGGTTTAGAGGCCATGATTATTTTCATCATTGTGTCAAGAGATATAGTACTAAAACACTTGAGCGTCTCTCTTGATCCTAGGTCCTGGCAGAGTTGTGCAGACTCAGGACAACTGAGCTTTGATTTAAAGAGGAGTCCGTAATTTGTTTTCTAATAATCATGATCTTTTCCTCAAAGAAGTTCATGAATTTATCACTGCTAAAGTGAAAGCCATCCTCTCTTGGGGAATGCTGCTTTTTAGTTAGCTTTGCGACAGTATCAAAAAGGAATTTCGGATTGTTCTTATTTTCCTCAATTAAGTTAGAAAAATAGGATGATCGAGCAGCAGTAAGGGCTCTTTGGTACTGCACAGTACTGTCTTTCCAAGCTAGTCGGAAGACTTCCAGTTTGGTGTGGCGCCATTTCCGTTCCAATTTTCTGGAAGCTTGCTTCAGAGCTCGGGTATTTTCTGTATACCAGGGAGCTAGTTTCTTATGAGAAATGTTTTTAGTTTTTAGGAGTGCAACTGCATCTAGGGTATTGCGCAAGGTTAAATTGAGTTCCTCAGTTAGGTGGTTAACTGATTTTTGTCCTCTGGCGTCCATGGTTAGACAGAGGGAATCTGGAAGGACATTAAGGAATCTTTGTGTTGTCTGTGAATTTATAGCACGACTTTTGATGTTCCTTGGTTGGGGTCTGAGCAGAAGTGTCCTCTACATGCATCATCTTCGACCTGATTCACAAACCACAAATGTCATTGTTCAATGGTCCCCATCTCTGGAATAGTTTTACGTGAGCCGTTTCTTTGCATGTCAATTAGTTTGAGGGTTTAAGCACAATTTTATCATGTGTTTTATTTAGTTGACATTGTGGTTTTATTCCGTGAAGCATTGCCAACACAGTGCTTCACCCCCTTCTTCTAGCGGGGAGATTTTGATGGGTTTTCTCTGGTTCTCACACATTATTCTCTAGGCTCGTGATTGATTGACAGCTTTGGCCAGTTGTGCCAAGTGGCCAAATTGCATTAGGGGATGTTTTGATAGGCACTATCCCGTCAACTTCTCGGGTTATCACCATAACAATGAGAAATCTGAAAAACAAACATCATACAAGGCGTCCCCATGGAAAATCTCTGAGGACACAAGAACCAGAGAAAACCCATCAAAATCTCCCCGCTAGAAGAAGGGGGTGAAGCACTGTGTTGGCAATGCTTCACGGAATAAAACCACAATGTCAACTAAATAAAACACATGATAAAATTGTGCTTAAACCCTCAAACTAATTGACATGCAAAGAAACGGCTCACGTAAAACTATTCCAGAGATGGGGACCATTG